>NW_024610419.1:0-57216 GCF_016920785.2 Ixodes scapularis
AATAGCAATATTTTATTTATAAAGAAGTTATACAGAATAAACATAATTTGTACTTGCGCAGTTTCATTTTACTTTCTGCGCACCGTGGACTACAGGGAAAGGCGAGGACCTTACGCGAGTGCGTCTGCTATTCGCGACTCCAGCCAACTATAGAGGGCGTTCGTCGTTCAGCACGCGGACCACCGCCAATTCCTGCACTGCGGCGTAAAATCAGTGTTACATTTGAAAGCACAGCGACTTTTCGACGGTAGAAACCTTCTAGAAAGTGCGTAGAAATGACACGGAAGAATAAAAATAATTACTGAAACCGATGTGTGTTTCTATGCCGCCTACGAGAACCAAGCCGCGATAGCAGACGACAGAGTCGATTTCGCTGGAGTCGCGAATAGCCGGCCACTGATGCGAGTGTAGACATGTGTATTTGAATACAGATATTGGAAAAACAAAGAAAAGGGCTCATTGGTAAGGCCAGCGCGTAGCTGCACTGCCAGCTGGTTTACGAGTGAAAGTAGTAACCACATTAATTAAATTAACCCGAGACTAGCGTAGCGGGGAAGCACCAAAACGCTGGACTACATAAACGAGTTAGCCGACTTTGAGACGTCGTCCTGTCTATGTTTGTCTTTTCTACGTTTTAATGTTCCTCCCCCACCCCAATCTCGGGTTAATTCAAAGCGGTTACTATTCACGAACTCGCCCACGCTCTCACTCTATTCTCGGTGAAAGTAGTGTGTCAGTCTTCCAACTCACCACGGCGCCCACTTCGGACCCGATACCGCGAGAACACGCTCCGAGGGAACGCTAAAAAAACATTTCCTCACTTTCCAAAGTCAAATTACGACCATCGCTAATGAACCGTTCGCCCACCTGAGGGGGCGATCAGTACAGAAACCCGAAATGTGAAGCATTCGCGCATGCGCAGTTCCCATGGCCACGAGTCGCGTGCTCGTGTCTCCTAGAAGGAAATCGGGGATCGACGTACGACCCCCGGATTGCGAAAGCCCAGGCAAGTTGCCTCGCTTGCGCTGCCTCGCCTCACTCGACGTCGCAGAGAATATTGAACAGAGCCTTTTTTTTCCAAAGTGGGCACCATCTAGAAGCTGATGCGCCCATCATTCAAATCCAGCATTGCTCGTAGCTTGAGCGCGTATTGGACACTATAAAGGCCCGTCACGCGCTTCGTGCCCAAGGATGGATGGATGCATATTAATGGCCCCTTCGTAACGGGCGGTAGCTTGCGCCACCTAGTCCACCAAGAAATGGCGAGCGCCAGTGTTGCTTGATGGGGTTTTGAAATGTGTCCGCCGAGAGGAGCGGAGGAGCCAGCTCTGGGAACGTACGTAGCACGCGACACGCCTCCGCGCTTCATCGCCCACCCCTCCAAGGTCACCTAACGTGCACACGGCCTCGAGACTGGCTCCGATGGCTCGTAGCATCGGCTGCGGTCGGCCCTAAGGTGACAGGCGTTCTCATGTGTGTGTGTGTGTCTGGCCCTCGAGCGTGTCACAGGAAAACCTCCGGTGTCATTGGCTAGATAACGCGAACCGCCGCTCGACCAAAACGGTGGATCCAGCCGTGTGCAGCCATCCATTCGTTCATCACCTTTCTGGCGTACCGCAAACTCCTAGGAAGGCTTCCAGAGTCCTTAGGAGTCGAAATCTCACCATTCAGCTTTTGTAGCGAGCCTAATGAACGGTAATGTTTAAATTCTCTTTTTTTTTTTTTTTTTTGCCTTTTAGTGCATGTTTTATGTGAGCGTGTATATGTAATGTGAACTTCTACTGTATATTCTGTGTGAACTTGTACATCATATTTTACGCGAACTTCTACTCCACACATTTTACATCCCGTCTTGATATATAAACATCCCCTGATGAAACGGCGGAAGGTAGAGCCCCAGACAGTTCATCAGAGCGTTACAGTGGGGCACGAAACAACGTGCCGTCGGAGAGCGACCCCGCCTGTGAAAAGCGATCACGAGTTCCGCTTCGTCCCTCTGATTGGCTTGCCAAGGCAGTTAACTCTTCGCCAAGCTACGCTGAATCCGGGACAAGAGCTCCCGAAATACGTGGCTCGGTACTGCAAGCGATTTACAGGGTGTGGCATCCTAGCCTAGCATGTCTGAGCCGCCTCACGCGGCACTTGACCCCTTTCGGCTAGCACTAAACTAGGTCAGCTCATATTGGCGCCGACTGTAAACATAAAACAGCCTGCCCGGTTGCGCGCGAAGATCTGGCCATGAGGCGCACACAGAAACAGTCGGACAAAGCAGAAATGTTGTCTCGGACGCGCCTAACAACTGAAACTGCTTTGTACGCGTGGGTTCCGTCTCGTCATCTTTGTGAAGGCGTTTTCCAGTGCCAAGTTTCCAGATAAGCACACATGACCCAGCACGGCTCTCCTCCGATAAGCTGGAGCGCGACGAGCAAAGAAAAAAAACAATAAACAGCAGTGAAGGTCCTCTTCTGTGCCGACTTCCGCGATATCATATTCCAGAGGCGAAAGTCGAATAGGGACGAAGAGATCCAACGAAAGTTCCAAATGGCACGGGACAGCCGAGTCAAGAGATCCACGTCAGGAGATCCAACAGTCAGGGGACGGCCGAGTCAAGGGATCAACGGTTAGTCAAGACGTCCTGGAGTCGAGAAGCCCGAAAAGTCAAAAGGTCCAAGGAGTTTAGAGATCCAAGGAGTCAAGAGATCCAAGGAGTCAAGAGATCCAAGGAGTCGAGAGATCCAAGGAGTCAAGAGATCCAAGGAGTGAAGGGGTCCAGTATTGGATTTCTTGACTGTGTATGTGTGTCCTCCCCTCACCCCGTCTATTCTTGGTGCCTAGTTCGTTGCTCGGCGATCACGAAGAGAAGATCACGGCGAGTCTCTCCGAATAGCGCGCGTCGTGGCGTACTACGCCACGCCCGCGACGAGCTGCCTCCGCACGACGATCCGCCGCCGAGTCCCGAAATTCCCAGCAAACGGATGGCCGGCCGCCGCCATTCGTACAGCGTCAAATCGGCAACCTTGAATGCACAGACGAGGAGAGGAGGAGGCGGGAAAGAGGGAGGACGTCCATTTATTCCAGCGCGACGCAAGCGCGTTCCTCCTCCTCGCACTCCTCCCCCGGCGGCCTTGCGGAGTCCCAGGGTCCCAGTCCCCGGAGCGACCCAGACGCGCTGGCGCCATGCCGCATTGGCGGAGAGGGAAGAGACCTGTCTGCTCGCAAAGCGTAACCCCTTTCTATCCAGGCGACACAAGGCCGCCAATTACCCCACCAGGAAATGAGAGCCGCACGAGCAGCTGTATCGGGGAGGGGACCAAGAGGGCGAGGAGGGGCTAGACACCCAACGAGCCGCTCGAGGGGGCGAGGAAACCCACGGGTCCCATTGTTTCGAGCTGCGCGACGGGGAAGTGGCACCAACGCAAGTCTGCTAACAACACGCCGTCGTACGAGATGCAACGTACGAAGGTAACCTTTCGGATCGTATCAACTAAAAAAAAAATATCCTCGTTCGGAAGAAAAAATAAAAGGCGAGGAGCACAGCGGGCCACAAATCATGCATTTGCAAGGTGGAGTGGTAGAGACCTAGGGTGGTCTTTCTTTTTAAGTATACACGAAACTCAACTTTTTTACGTCACGCCGCGGTGGTGGCGCGTCGGGCACGCTTCCGGTCTGCGGCTGTGGGCGGAAGTCACCATGCGGGACATTCATTCCTGTGTTCTTTGGAAGAAACCGGACAAAAAACCTGCCTAGTCAAAACGCCACGACTGGTGGGCTGTGTCGAAAGAGTCGGGAAAGGTTTAACGATCAGTTTTGGAGTGTGTTTCGCCTCCTCCGTTCGTCCGAGAACGTGGATAGCGGCCGTGAAAGGGGAAAACAAGACGCCGTCAAATCACGATTGCGTGTGTGGGAAGCACTTAGGGATCAATTCACGGACACTTGTGGTCATCAGATGTATTTGTTTTGTTCCAACATGAACGCGGTTCAACGCCCAGAGGCGGCGGCCGTCTGACTGACTATACAGACTGCGAAAAGCAGGTGTCGGTCGGCTAAGTTCTGCCACGTCGCAAACAAGGCGTACAGGAATTGTTCGCGAGTGACGATTGACCGATCGCGGAGTGGCGAACCCCTGCGGCACACGGGTATCAAGGACCGGAGTGATGGTGGTGAAAAAAATTTACTCAATACAGGGAGAGTTTGCAGGCGCATGCGGTTAAGAGAAGCTCGTTTTAGCAAACGCCGTTTTACCGACCCCAGTTTACCCGAATCCCTTTATAGAGAAACCCAGTTTAGAGAAAATGGCGATCAGCCTCCTTTTAGCGAATTCCGTCGCCGCGAAGCGGCGTCTACGAATGATTCAGGTGGGTTAACATTTTTGTAATGAGCCGACACGAAGCGGCGTGAACGCAGCAGAGAGGAGGAGAGGGATCGGTTAGCACGTGCCCCAGTGACACACGCGCGAAGTTGGAAAGCCTCGTTTTAAACTGCGTCCTCTTTTCGATAAACGGCGTTTCTCTCAACTGAGGCTCCGCTTTCTCTAATGTTCCCCCACGGGGGATGGACATTGTCCGGGTAACCGAGTTGAGTAATCTACTAACTACAAAAAGAGGGTATAACCCAACGGTCATTCACACGTCGGAACACATTAGCATAGTGCCCTTGTTTCGGTTTTCGTTTATTTTTATGCTTAATACTATCGATATATATGTATATATATAAATCGTAGAACAAGACGAAGTACGCGCAAAGAGAGGTGTCCCGTTTCTTTCTGTTATCCATACCGGGACGTTTTAAGCGATCATTTGGACCACGCGCAGGTTCCCTCAAGCTTGAGGTATCTTCACACCCTACTCCATCGTGGTCACGTGATTTATAGGCCACGTTTGCACATACGTGCTGCAAGGAGGTGCCGAAAGCGTTGATCGCCCGCAGATGCAGTGTTGCCAACCCACGCGGTCGTTTCTTCCCCGATTATAATCAGAAAATTTCCCAATTTCCCGCGTTTTTTTTAGAAAATGTCAATTTGCGTCAATATTGAGATGCTTCGTTAAAACTTTTTTTACATAATTAAACCTTGTAACTTTGGTCTTGTGTGGCCCCCCAAATGACTGTTGTTACCACTGGAAATTTTCTCAGGCCCCGACAATATACAAAGAAGCCTTTTTCCCGCTGCCCGGCACGAGGAGGAAAAAGGGAAGGAACGCGTCTTTAAAGCCCTCTGAAACCCATTAAAAACAATCCCTAGATTTGAACAAAAATTCCATTTTCCCCTAAACGAACACGAAAATCCCTAGATCTAGAAAGAAAAATACCAAGGTTGGCAGCACTGTCAGCAGACGTCTCCGCCTTTCCGACCGCTTCCCTCCTCGCCACGCGAAAACGCAGCGCATGAGCAGTTGCGACCGATCTCTGCAGGATACGTCCGCCATTAAATTGCGAACGCTCCCCGTAGTTTGAGATGGGGACACGGTGGTAGCCTTGGAAACACTCGCGATCTGCGCACCACCCGAGCTTTTGCGCTATTTGCGAGATAAAATCTACGGACTCTTTTCCGGGCGAAGGGTTAGGCGTTCGAACGCCAGGCCCAGAGCGACAAGCAGACAAGGCACTTGTTTGCGCTGATTGGAAGGAAACAACGGGAAGGACCAAAGGCTGCCACAAATCCTTCCAATCAGAGCTCGGTGCCCGGACGTCACTGTAAGCTGTCCTCTCCTTCGGATTCTCTCCGCATAGTGGCTCTGGTTCTGACGCACAGTTCTGGCGTCCTCCATCGGCTTGAACCGTATTGGTTCGGATTACCGGAAAGGTCGGCAAAGCAGTGCGTTCCGCACAACTTGGCTGTGCAGCTAGTTCCGCACACGCCACTAAATGCCACATTTAAACGAAAAAGATACGAACGGGCAAGAACGCTCGAACACTATACGATAATGCTTTTCACCGACCACATCGAGTGCTCGTGAAGCAGATGCGTGCCCTCGTACCAGGACCACCTCAGACCCTGCAAAATGGTGAGTCACCTGAGTCTATTGGTTGTCTGCTAACCGAGTCGCGTCGCCGTCAGTCAAAACCATGTCTTCTGGTTGTCTGCTAAAACCAAGGTTGTGGTCGTCTGCTAAGCGAGTCTCGCAGCTGTCTGCCGTTGCTTTTGCAGTCTGCTTTTGTGGCCGTCTGCTAACACCGAGTCTTGCGGCCGTTCACTAACCGAATCCTATGTGGCCGTCTGCTAACCAAGTCTTGTGGCCGTCTGCTCCCGTATCGTCCATCGTATAATTCCATGCGCGGCCTCCCTAGTTTCTTTTTTCATTTTTCCCTCTACAGCCAACGACGCCCGTACCGAAAAGGAATGGCGGATCACAGAGGAACGGAGAGAAGGGAGATAGGTGCGTAGAAGAAAAGAAAAAAAGAGTAGAAGGCGAGGAGGATTGCACTCACCGGGGAATCTCCCCTTCCGAGCCGTGTTATTAAGTGATACATCAAAAGCTCCGGCGGGAAACAAAAATACACACACACGGACGCGCCACCTGAACCCAACGAAGGATGTTCCCTGCCCGTCTGCGCGCTTTTATATCTACGCATTTTATTCGATTATGTATCTCGCCACTGCACCCCCCCCCCCCCCCCCCCCTTTCCTTTCTCTGTCTATCTCTCCCCGTTGTATCCTTTCTTTTCTTCTTCTCTTGCATTGCATACCCTGGAGCCAGAACCTGGTCTCTCGCTTCTTATTTTTCGTCGCCATTTTACTTTGGCAGCAAGCAACCCAATCTTAGCGTGCACTTCTTTCTTTGTTTTGTTTTCTTTGCTGCCTCAACGTTTCCCTGTAATTAAAATAATCGCGTGAGCGAGTCAAATTTCTGGTTGGGGACTGCCGCGAATCCGGATTAAAGAAAAATATATATAAACACTAAACCCACATGCTTGTAAACCTGAGACTGGGGTGGGAAAAGGGAAACGCAAAAGAAGACAGACAAAGAATAGACAAAGTTTTGCGACGTTGCCTCTTCTTCTGTCGTCCTTCGCGTTTTCTTTTCCCTACCCTAGTCTCAGATTTACAATCATGTTCAACTTACACCAGCTCGCCTGCACCCTGTCTATTCTTACAAAAAGCACGCACTGGATAAAAAAAAGTGTTAACGCAAGAAGCGAGTACATACATTAGCTAAATACATTACGAAAACAAAACGACGCAGGCGATATTAAACAGAAAAGGCTTTAATTTTTATCATATACAAAGGTTGCACGATCTAAAGATGTATTTCTTCATCGGAATTGTTTTTTTGTTTCATTCCTTGCATCGTAATCCGATAATTTTTCAGCGCTCGCCGCTTTGTTTAGCTACCAAAAGTCGGCTGTTCGAAATTTCTTCATCAAATAAAATAAACCAGAAATAGCAAACGAAAACAAAATTTGCATCACGCTATATTTATTTATAGGAACGCCCATCATGCCCAATCATTGCCCAAAACAAACTTATATATATATAAAAAAAAAAGCGGGTTTACGAAGTTGGTGATTGATGGGGTCTGCCTGGCAGGTTTCGAACAAAACATCGTCATACACTCGGTCATGACAATATAAAAAAAAAGTAAGCGCCGCAGGTACGTACACTAAAGGAGAATCCCCTTCAGCATACGAGTAATAAGATATGTTGTATGTATGTATGTTTGTGTGCTTGGACGTCTGTTTTGTGTGCGTCAGTCTGCCTGTGTGTTCGCCCACATGTATGTATGGGTGTGTGTGTGTGTGTGTGTTTCTGTGTGTTCGCGCGCTTGTATGTATCCGCGCGCGCGCGCGTGTGTGTGCGTGTGTGTGTGTCTGTGTAGGGGACAAAAAGTATAACGTAGTCCCTAGAACGAGTCGACAAACACCTATTTCCCGCCTCCCGCAAAAATAAACACCAAACTTTGGCCCCCCAACTAAAAAAAAAAAAATATCAAGCAGTTTTTGATGGTTAAGAAAGTCCTCGTCGTTCACCGCATTCGAAAAACAAGGCCTCCCAACTCTCCGAACCCGACTATCCACGGGCTCACAGAAAGAAGCGTCGTGTCCGAAGAACACCGCGCATGCCGCCGCGGCCAGGAATAATATTCCCCCGGCCCGGCCCCGCGTCGAATGGCGATCACGCGTATCGTATCGGGATTCCGAAAAAAAATTCGGCGTGACCGCACGACGTACGCGTCGTGCGTAGACGCGTGGAACGCGCATGCACGTACTGCGGGGAGCGCGAACGAGCCGCTAGAACCGCCGATTGGCCGCCGAAGGTGACGTCTTCGATGACGTAACCCAAAGTCGTCCTCTGCGGCCAATCGGCGGCATTCCCCCCTTCACATTCCGTCCTCACCGAGGCCCGCATCTCGCGTTGGTGTCGCCCACACTTGGTAACCAACTATCAAACCACAGCGATCACATAGCGTGCCCGACCGACTCGAAGGAGTTCAGATATCAGGCAAACGCTAGAACACACGGGAAACTCGAATGACGTTTCTAACGAATGACATTTGAACGATCGGCCAATCAGCGCGCGACACTCCGAGCGTGGGGCGTTCCACGCGCGCGACAGATCGCGAGCCGATTTGTCGATCACACGAATGTCATTCGTTGTAAATGGTAGAGCCACTAAATAAGCTGCGCTTAGAGTATCGGCACTCCGTTCCCCGACATTGTTGTGGGCGCCGCCATTTTGGCTCGTATGCAGAACAGACGCAACGGCCGATTGTCATGCTTCAAAAGTGCGACTTCCTCAGCATTAGATTCGGTGTTAGGAAGGTCATGTAATATTGCTTTGCTCTGTCGCGAACGGTTTAAACATTTGTGGAGGGCGGAAAAGCATTTCCTGTGATTTCAGATAAAGCTTCAGATAACTGGCAACCATGATTTTAAGCCACAATATGGCCAAGTGTCGTTACTCTGAAGCGTAGCTTATTTAGTGGCACTAGTAAATGGCATTCGAGTTGCCCGTGTGGCACGCGGGTATATAAGATTGCTCGGGCGGGCGGAAAGCTTATTTGGTTGTTGGCGGCGATTCGTTGTGGTGCAAGGCGCCCCACGAGTGACTCGAACACTCTTCTAGCAAGCACCAAAAACGAAAACAAACAAGAACTGCTACATCTACTAAGCGGTTCGAACGTGGAGTGTATATTTTTAGCTGCAGTTAGCAGACGGGAAACAAGAAAAAGAAAGAACCGTCTACTTTTTTTCCCCAAGTGTCTTATCGAGCAAATCAGAGCGAAGTTCACCGTATCTTAGTTGCCTCAGACTGGCGTGGTTGTAAAGTGACGCCGGATATGAAGTTCGGCGGTTAAAAACCAATTAATTTCGTCCAACAATTTGCGCAGCAAGGCGTGCTGGTTATAAATACCCCTCCCCTCTGATAAAAAAGAGAAAAAAATCTATCGATAGCATAAGTTTGCTCGTAAAACTTGTTAGAAACAAAAGAAAGAAAATAATTCGTGAAAGTAACAACTCACCGCAAGCGCGTCGGCGAGAAACGGGCAACTGAAGCATTCGACGGGCGCACTCACCTGCGAAAGAAATTGGAAGAGAAAAAGTTAGGTACAGACACATATACATGTTTCACCAATTCAGTAACCAACAACCGATTCTTTCGTGTATAGTAAAAAGAAAAAAATACAAAAGAAAGGCTCCTACTTGACAGGTTAAGGAAAAAAGTGGAGGCTTTTCCCACCCCTTTCCACTTTAAGAGAGTGAACATGGAGAGGAAGCGAGCTCCTCTCCAGTGTTTCCTCTGCCAAAGTGGAAAGAGGTGGAAGGAGCTTCTACTTTATTCTTAACCCGTCGCCGACTCTAGCGATACTCTGCGTTTCTTGATTCAAGTGGTTCGTCAGCTGGCTTTCAAGTATTCAATCATTCATTTCCCTTACTCTTCCGCGAGCCCAAACAGCTGATGTGTGAAACAATGCGTAAAACATTGCCAAAGCATTTTTTTTGTTAATGAATTTAATTCGTTTTGTCATCTGCATCGATCGAGCACGGGGCACAGATTGGCCAAGGCGTTCGACTATGCAATAGCGCCCTGCGTCAGGAACAAACAAATAACCTATGACAAGCCGGTGACGGCGCAGAAGAGCTGGTGTAGATTTGACATTTTCTTTAGACCAGCCGTTGCCTTCTGCAATTGTTATTTTATTTTCACGTTTTGTCGTTCAGTTCCCTTCCAAATCGGATTCCTCTTGTTTTGCACCCAGTCTCGGGTGGTTTCAGAAAATGATAAATAATTCATGTTGTCGTCCCCACAGATGCAGTTCTCAACTCCACCGCTAGGTGCGCGACGGTTCGAACTTCTTTCAAATATTTGCCCTTATCGAAGGCCTAATTTAACGTCGTCCATCTAGACCTCCAAGCAAACGAAGGTCAAAGCGATTAAAAAAATTTTTAAAAAGTCACGCAGCGGAGGGTGCGACCCAAGTCAAAATGCATGTCCCAAGCCAAATCCAAAGCCAAGGAGAGCTTCCAAGCCGGAAACGGCATGGCAGACGATCAACAAAACGAAGGCAGGACGAGGCAGGGGCGCTGCCAGCAGACGGCGGTCGTGGTTGCAGTGGCCTGTAGCGGTGGTAGAGTTGTATACACACAAATAGAATCAGGAGGAGAAAAGGGAGAAGGCCGCTCCCCTTGCCGAGCAAAAGGAGAAAGAGAGAGGGAGAGCCGGTTGCGTAAGCGACGACGATTCCTTGACCGCATTTCTGCCGTCGGCAAGTACAAGGACGGACGAGACCAACGAGACTTTGTCCTCCTCTCCCCACTGCAGCACCGGCGGCGGCCCGACACCTGCAGCAACCTCCCACAGGCAGCAAGCACCGCGCGCGTCGAAAGGCGCGAGAGATCGCGAGAACACGACGAGACAAGGAAGCACGTTAGCCGCGCAGCGGCCGATCCAGCGAATGCGCGAAGAAAAAAGAAACGCCACTTGGCAGACGACCGGAAAAAACTAAAAAAAGAAACCGTAAAATAGTTGGCAGCCGAACACAACCGGGGGAGCGCAAAGCGGAATGAGACTCAATCAGATGTATATAAAATAACAAACGTGACGGGTATTAAAATAAAAAAAAGAGATAATGTAGCTAACATACCGAGGAAAACACATACACAGAGATTATAATTTTTTTCTGTTTGTATTTTGCCTTTTTTTAATATTTGTGCGCGCGAGTATGGTTGTTGGTGTCCCCGTTTCCTGGACTTGGCTGCTCGCAACCAAAATAGATGCACGAAGCGAGGGGGCACAAAAAAAGAAGGAGAGAGTGTTGTGCAGGTAAATCGGAGGGAAGGGAGGAGAGTGTCCCTGGAGCAATTAAACTTACTTCCATTCTCCCCCTCTTCTTCCCCCCTTCCTGCGTAAGTTGTTGCGGTGAGAGACAGCGCGGTTGGCTATGGCCCTGTATACCCTCAGAAATAATTTATCTTATCGAGATGCAGAAAAAGTACTGAAACATTTGGTTTAAAATGTGTGTGTGTGTGTGGGAAGGGGGGGGGGGGGGTCCCCTTTTTTAGTCGGTTTAGGTTTTTTTGTTGCATCGGTCGCGTCGGGATAGTTCGGGAATTGGGGGGTGGGGAATGTGTAAAATGTTGGGGCATATCGAGGGTTCCGTGTTTTCGGATAAATCCGAAAAACACCTGCCGGTAAAATTCTGGTCAATTCGGTCCCGGGAAAATGCCGCCACGGTTATCTTTCAACTCCCATCACTGACAGAAGGGGTCTTTAACGCTTATCTCGTCAAGGTTCAGGACGACATGTCATTGTACTTTCGGGTCAGGACAAAAGCCTCTGTGCTGGTTTCCAGTTTGGGCCATACTATTTGTGTTCTAAGAGGAAGAAGATGTGTAAGCATTGATAGAGTGAAGGCGAGCTGGTAATTAATCGACATCTTGTAAACCCTGAGATGGGGAACGATTAAAAAAAAAACGGACAAACACAACAAAATCTCAAAATGAAAGATGTGTTTTTGATACAGTGAAAGCTATGTACCATAGAGATTGCATAAAATTGGAAAAGGGGCACCCGGATATTATTTATTTATTTATTTTTCAGAGAAAACATTGCGAAATTAAGCTCCGAATTTCGGGGATTTTGGAATCAAACAAAAATAAACTCCAAAAAACACCCTCCGAATTTGACGTAAAATAAACTCCGAAAACACGGAATCCTAGGCATATCTTAGTTAGAAATCGATTGCCGGCCTGCGCCCCCGCCCGGCAGGGTTGCCAGGTAGGTTCTAGCTCAAATGTGGCCAAATGGAAGAAATTTATACAGCCCAAAAGTAGCCATAATTAAGATATCTGCAGAATCCAAAAAAATTGTGCGCGCAAACATACGATGCTCAAGGCGAAGGCACTGCGTCTGCGTATCTAGGGTTTAGGAGCAGCTTGCAAGATCTACGACATCGTGAAGTGTATTGAAAACATTTTATTTCAAACACACACAAAAAAATGTTCCACCTGCGCTTTTACGGTTACATAGTTATGAAACCCTCGCCCGTGCTCGGCTGGCTCGCCTCACATGATTTCCGTGTTAAAACGGGTAAAAAGTTCTTCAGTGGGGTTGATGTCCTTACAGCACTCGTTCTTCCTAAGGAAAGGAAACGTTACATAGATGATGTTTTGACGAGTTGGAAGGCACATCTTACTTAAATCTGACTTTGTGAGGGACACGTGATTGAATACTCTCTCCACAGCGGCATTCGACATGCAGCGTCAAGAGTGCGATGGCAAGCTGGGATAGCAACGAAAACATGGCTCTTACGCTTCGAACTTGGCCTTGTTCAGATTATTCATTGTTGTAGATCTGTTGTCCCTTTTCCTGTAAATCTGTTGTTCATTGTTGTCATGGCTCATTGTCCTTTAGGAAACTTTCATGTTTCCCGGAAAAGCCTCCTTTGTTATAGACCGTTCCATTAGGGTCATAGCAGAGAGGGTAAAAGAGAAAAAAAATGCACTCCCCCTCTCCCCCGCAAGCCGTCCGCTCCGCCGAGTGGGCTGTAGCTAGCGTCCGGCTGGCGTGCCAACTCTGTTTAAAATCGCGTCATTTTGGAACTTTCAAGCGCAAATGCGCAGATTTTGGTATGCCAGTTATCGTGTAATACTATGCTAGATAAAAAGACTCACAGGGTCCAATTGCACTGTTACCTGCCTGCAAATAAAAAACAAAAATAGGGAAAACTGTGTCAGATTGGCCGGTCTCTTTGGCGAAAAGAAAATCCGGTTGCTGTACCTTTTTTACTTTACAAAAGTTCGTACTGGTGTAGGCCTTTAGCGACCATGAGTGAAAGTCTGAAATAATAAATAAAAACGTGCTCTCCTGCCGCAATACACGCAGTAGTTGAGGGTAGTACTGCCGGCTGACTCAACTGCTATTTAAGTAACGGAAAAAAGATATGCTAGTTTATCATTTAGCAAAATAGAACAACAGAGAGCTATAGGCTGATTTGGGAGTAGCCACAACTATTCTAAGAACGCGAACCACTTCACAACGGCAGCCACGAGCGAGAGTTCGGTGTTCGGTAGAGCCCGCCGATACAGCCCAAAGATGGAGAATGGCAACCTCCCGGTTTGTCGTCTGCTCGTTTTACCCCGCCGAACCCGCTCAACTTCCCGGATGTGTGGAGAGGGCGCTGCGGTCGAACAAAATGGTGCCGCCCAGAGAGCGCTAAATGGAATGGTCTATACACAATACAGCACGAGTTATCGGACGACACCAAATTCTGCTGGATGTTTTGAGTTGCCTTTAACGTCATTTTTCCTCGGAAAAGGTGCCTCCTGAGGAGGATGGTGGGAAACTCGAAGAAATAAAAGACGCCGGTAGGAAGGAGAAAGAATATGGGAGCATAAGATAAGCCACAATGAATACAAAAGTGACATTCAGAGCTGAATGTAGGTCACTCTAGCTCGCTGGAGCTAATAGGAGCTTGGGTCACGACCACGCATCTTCACAAAAGAAAACTTCCTGAGAGCGGGAGTCCAGAAAAAGTGGACTGCGCTTTGTGTCCATGCTGAAGTGTATTTTGCACATCTACTCTAAACCAAGCAAAAAAAAGAAAAAGAATTGCCGTTTTAGGATTTTAAATAGCCCAAAAATAGTCACATAGCCAACAGCCAAATTTTGACGGCAAATGAAGTACTAAGTAGCCCAATTTAACTATTAATAGCCCAACCAGGTAACCCTGCGGGCCCGGCGCCGTCGTCGTCGTCGTCGTCCCCCTCCCTCCCCCCCCCCCCCCCCCCCCCTCCTTCCCATTGTTCCGACAGCGCTGGCCTTGGAACTGTGCTTACAAGATCAAGTTCCCCTTTCCTCTTCCTTTTTGTATCGGAACCTGTCCCTATTGGCACTCTTGAGACTCTCGAGTTTAGTGTTTGAGAGATTTTGTGTCGTCTCGCTGTCGTCCTGTTTCGCCTCCTCATGAACACCTTATCTCCATGCATGTCTCCATTTCGGAGGCGGCCATATTTGTTCGAGTCTTTCCAACTGGGGTTACAACCTCCCCGACAGTGGCGTAGCCGGAAAGCCCCCCCCCCCCTTCCCGGCTACGCGATTGCTAATAAAAACTTTTTTTCTTTTTGTATGGGCCTTTTTGCAAGGTATTCTTGGATATGGGACGAAATAATGATACGCTTGTAGTATCGTCGTTGACTCGCTGTTTTAAGTTTCCCTTGTAGCTTTCGCAATGCCTTGTGGGCTGATTAAGGTTGTTTCTTTTCTTGCTGTGACGATGGCAGTGACGTACCAGGTAGATTGCCTTAAGGGACGGATATGCTTTAAAAATATATATTTACAACACATATAAAAGTATTATTAGAATGCAATTAAATGCAAAGGTGCAAGCGAGCTGGACAATAATGATAAACATAATCCCTGGAGAAGGGGAACAAGAGGGACAAAGGAGAAACACAAATCTCCGAACACAGCAAGGTGACTGGTGAGCGACCGAAAAAATCCGCCTGGTCCGGGTATCGAACCCGGGACCTCTCCATTACAGGTGGGGTGCTCTACCAACTGAGCTAACCAGGGGTTAGACGTCAGTAGAGCAAACGGTTTTTATCAGCCGCCACCAGTCTAACACCAACAAGGGTGAAGCTTGCAATTTAAGGTTATTATTAGAATGCAATTAAATGCAAAGGTGCAAGCGAGCTGGACAATAATGATGAAAATAATCCCTGGAGTATCAAAACATCAAGACAAGACAAGACAGCATAAGCCATATGCATGTTGTAAACGGCCGAAAAGCGCTGTACCACCCAAGGATGTATGTTTCTCCAAATCGTGAACACAACAGTCGTATGAAGGACGGATTAATGGGTCAGGAATGAAGGAGAAAAGGGGGTGTTCTGCGTTAAGATCACTGTAACGTCACGGAAACAATTAAAGTCACGGACGGAAATAATTACCTTTCTTTTTCGGAAGAAATGGGTCGATCTTCCCAGATATGGTGGGGGTGCTGTTTTTTAGAATTATTTTCATACGAGCAATTTCCTTCGAGGTAATATGGGTGCATGTTTGTTGGGTTTGTTTTTTCCCCGTAATACCCGTGTCCCACTAGAGCGAAAGGCAGAAACAGACGACAGCGACAAGCCTAAACCTATGCATGCAGAATGCTCACGATGGTACCTTTGGCAAACGTTTAGCCGTTCGGTGCTCGTGAAGTAAGCACGAGCGATTGCCTGCCAAAGATACCCTCGCGTACATGATGCTCGTGTTTGAGCACAGCCGCCTTTATTCCACAAAGCCTCTCAAATCGCGAAAGACTCTGGTTTGAGGCTTGTCGCTGTCGTTTGTTTCTGTCTGTCGCTCTAGTGGGACACGGGCAAAAGAATGACAATTTCTAACGACAACCCGCGCAAAAGAAAGCAAACAACTGCACCTTGCTAAACAGTTGCCGGTGAGCGGGAGAGGCAAAGAGCTGGCATTCGCGGCATTGAACTGGAGGGAGGGAAGGAAAGGGGAGAGCACGTGGCCCGCACACTTTTCCATTGTTTTCCTTCCGCCCGAGTTCAAACGCGTCCTGACATTTTACGGGGGTCTGAGAGCAGGAAGCCTGCCAGACGGAGGCGAGGGTTGTGACGTCAAGCAGCGCTCCTCGCAAGGGCAACGCCCAAAAAACGAACGCGCCAAGCGGGGCAATGACGCTGCAGGAAACAACAGCAACAATGCCGCCGCCGCGCTCCGAGTGAGTTACGTCACCCGCTCCGGGGCAATTACCCCGCGAGCACGCGTGCTTGTGTATATACGCCTGGCATACCCCAAGTCAGCGGCGATGAAGCAAACTATGCCGTCGCTGCGCTCACATTTCTTCTGTAGCAGTTTTAGTAGATCGTTCCGACGAGTCCGATAACGATACCCGATACTTCGCCGACGCCTCTGCGAATGCATAGATCGTATCGTTATTAGAACGATCTTGTGAACCTCTCTAACCAAGTATACTATAGTGTATAGGAAACGGAGGGAGAGGAGGAGGCGAGAGCGTGCGGTGACGTTAGACCGAAGAGCTCCAATTGGAAGGATTAGTGGATAGAAACAAAGGCATCTTCGCTTCCCTGCCAGCGTCCGGCGTTCGAAAGCCAGACCGTGCACAAGCAGCAGGCGACGAGCTTGTTCGCCTGCTGCTTGATAAGACAGGGAGCCATCAGACGTCACTGCTCGCTCTCGTGTCCTCCTCTCCCTCAGTTACAGGATGGGTGGTACGCCGCAGTACACGACGCGCACACGATTTCTTCAGTTTTTTCGTCGTGCGCGGTTTTTAACAGCGGCTGTGTCCGCTAAGCCGCAGTCCCCGCCGGCGGAATCATGTGCTAAACAGCAGTGCCCGCGAAATACCCACAGAACGGCGCCCCAGCCGACAAAATGTGGCCGTGCGCTAAAACGTCGAAAATTCTAGTCTATTGCTTTCTATACCTTCTATGACGTATCCGCGTCTCGTGGGCTTCGAGCCAGCTCGCGCAAGCCGAAGCACTGCGGAAGACAACAAGCACTTACTGGAGGCAGGGCCCCAACACACACTCTCTCTCTCTCTCTCTCTCAGAGACGGGTTTTAGACACCATAGTCTCGGTTCGTGGAACCATAGTTGGGAGGGGAGTTATCCGAAAGCTTTGTTTTAAAACGCAGGAAACGCTCTACCGTCCTCCAGAAATATCAAAACACTCAGATGTACCGCGTGAGCTTCCGGAGAGCATATCTAAAAAGCAGGAAGTCGGATCTTCCAATCGTAATCATCTCCAGTTGCGCCCGCTCTTCAATAAAAACCAAAATGGCGGCGTCAAAAAAAAGAAAAGAAATGGAGCGTTGATATTCTAATTGTGGTAATATTAATTATAGTGCTTTACTGCATACCCAGCTGTATCCAAAAAAAAGCTTCCGGAACACCGCAAAACAACAACAAAGACAATACAGGGAGAAGGAAAAGCGAGAGTGCAAACAAAATGTCGAAGGGTTACATCGCGTCACAGCGCGAGTCTGCGCAAAAAGGTTACATGCTATCTATTCTGTAAATGTAAACATTTTCGACGGACATCCGTCTGGTTAGGAATGATTAATAAGTCTTCAACTTAGAAACTCTAACCAAGCTTTATTAAAAAGCAAAACCAGCAGCTACGTTTCGGGGTTAAGAGGGATAATCCGGAAAACACCCGGGGGTGTTCGGGTTCGTGGGCAGGCCGTTCCGCGGGACAAAAACAGTCACCCGTGATCAAGGGACCGAGTTGGTTCCGAAACGTCGGGGTTTTTTGCTTTAATAAAGCTTGGCTATCTATTCTGGTGTTTGTTTGCGAAAGGTGACATAGTATCGTGGCGAAGACTCGCGAAAAAACTGCGTTGCCTGCGACCATTTCCTTCGCCTGGCGTATTCGCGATTTTCGTCTCGTGTGCTTTTGAACCTTCCCTTTCACGGCTCTGTCTTTACGACCCCGCCAGGCGTTGTGAATGTCCGATTCGCTCGAGAAAGCTGGCAAGCGAACCTGCCGCTACAGCCTTCTGTTGTAGCCGCTACGCGCCGTCGATTTCGCGGAAGCAGCCAGCCAGCAAAAAAAGGGAGCCCCCACAATGGACACGCATACAATCGGTGCGCCGGAGGAATTAGCGAAGCAACCTTCCAGGACCGGGAAACGAAAACCAAGTTTGTTTCTCGCACTGCGCGGTACATCTTCGCTAGGTGCTTCTTTGACCAGAACAACTTTTAATCAACTTTTTTTTAGTCATTGTTTTATTTGTCGGGGCCTGGATCGGAATGCATTGTTACGAAAATTTGAGGGCCAAAAGGAAGGAAGAGTGAAGAAGCTTCTTTGTACGAACTTTTGGGGCGAAAGATATGCGGCAGAGAAGCCACGATATGTGTACAAAGGACACGGTGGGGGAATTCAGTCACTCACAGGCCACTGCATGTATGAAGCAAGATCGAACTCCCCCCTTCTCTCGGGAGGCCGTGGCTCATTTCGCTCGAACACGCAATCACGTGTTTTCATGCTGGCAACTTTCGAACCAGCGTCTGCGTGAGGCTGCGCAAGCTCATGCATTGTTTTCAAAAACCGTGGATATCTTTTCGATAAAACAAAATAAAGCACTAAAAAAAAAAAAAAAGAAAACAAGCACGGCTTTCAACTTTGCTCCAAACCAATCGGCGCAACCACCGATTGGTTTGGTCAGCCATAGCAGACGCACAAATTGACGACGAGCATCTCGTGACGACAGCACTTTTTGGCACCGCTCGATTGGCATTCGATAGCGTCGGCTGCGGTCAAACTTAAAAGCGAAACAGATCTGTATATACGCCACGGCCCGGTAGCACAAGCCACACTTGCATAAGCATAAAGGTCCTTTAGTTTTGTATGTTCAGCGACGTTGAGGGGCCTTAGAGCGATAGCCTGGTAGCGGAAAGTGACCCCCGATTGGCCGCCGCCATGTTGCGCATTTTTGACCACTTGACACGTGAACCTTCTAGTTTTACGTCTAGATTTTAACGCACCGCGCACAAATAATTGCTCATTGATCTTCAATGAAAGTACCGACGAGATAGGGTATGTTTTGTTTGTTTTAAGTCCAAAATGTGATTTTACGACAAAAACACAGGCAGCTTCGCAATGCCTCCACTAGATGCCGTCCGCCGCGGTGCTGTGTTTGGGGTTTTGATCGGAGCTAGACACTAATCTCTGGGGCTAACAGCATATAAAAAAAAAAAAAAAAAAAACATTTTTTTATGCGATTGCCATACCAGTTTTGGCTTAGTTCTGCGTAAAATTCTCAGGATTTTGTACGGTCACGTGTCTAGTGGGAAAAATTGTACAACACGGAGGCAGCCAAATGGGGATCACTTCTGCTTGGTGAACATGACGCCAGTTTATCGCTCTAATGCCGTCTACCTCATTGCATGTGGTAAACGACATGATTCGCTACTTGTAGTGCCAGAGTATATATTGTCGTGTCAGTTTCTCCGCGTAGTCACGTGATGACCAAAGTGCCGGGCTCGAGCCCAAGACGCCACGTACGAAGAACCAGCAGTGAAGCCCAAACCTGCCCTGCCCCCCTAACCCCCCCCCCCCCCCCCCCCCCTCCGTTTGGTGCTTTAAACCTGAAGTTTTCACATGAAAGCCGGAGGAAGAACCAGAAGTGAAGGCCAACTTTGTATCGCTTGTTTGGCGATTTAGGCCCGAAACGATGCAAGATGACAGTCACCACGAGCGAAGCCTAACTCTCGAGCTTTAGACCTACCCTTGGCTTAGGCGGGCATCATTTTTGGCCCAAAAGAACCGCGCTAGCCGGCCACCACCACCACTACCAGAACGGACCGAGCCCCCCCCCCCTCCTGCCACCCTTGAGCACAGCGCAAGCAAGCGCGAACCGGCCACGGTTTACGGTCACCACGGTGGCGGAGTGAAACGAGGACGGCAAAAAACAATGGCTCCATTATTGCGCCCACCAAAGGCGAGCGTAGCAGACGCCTCTAATGGCAGCAGCAGAAGCGTCGTCTGTCATCGCTGTAGCGTGACGACACCGAGGAGCAGGCAGAAGCCTCCCGGCCGAGCGCGCCGGGAGGGGAAAGTACCCCTCCCTTCCCCCCTTCCCTTCCCTTCTTCTCTCCCCCCCCTCCCCCCCCCTCCCCCGGTCTAATGACAACCTTCGCTGCGCAGTACGTTGGCAGTACCCAGCAGTACTCGCTCACGTTGTCGTCGAACGCAAACAAGCCGGGAAGAAAATACCTTCTCTCCTCTCTCTCTCTCTCTTTATCTTCCTCCCCCGCCATCCTTGTTTGGGAGCTTTGCAGTCATTAGAAGCGCTTCATCGATAAGCTACAGTTGTCACTGCACGCACGAATGCCTCCAGTCGTTAATCGAAAATAGGCAACAAGAAAAAAATGTATTGAAAGAAGGGAAGGGGCAATGGTTAGTTACGACGAAAAGCCCCTGGATTTCGAAGGCAGATCACGTGTGAAACGCCCCTTGGTCGAAAAGAAAACAACAAAAAAAGGGGAGAAAAATCGCGCCTGGAGTGCAGTTTAAAAAAAAAAAAAAATAGGTTGCCACAAAAACTTGTTTACGTGTACGTATTGATGTAAGAAATACATAATTTACTTACAATGCGGATGTAAAAATTATTTCCATGCGAAGAATTTCGTTTGTTGGACTGCATATTCCATATATATATATATATATAATATTATGTATACAAAATGTATCTATACTCGTTTTGAGTTGAAAACCAGTATTGTCTGTGTCGCTCCCCCGTCACATAATAATGCCTTCGGGCGCTTTGAAGTAGTTACACGAATGAACGAAAGTAACTTAAATCCCCACTTCAAAGAGGCAATCGCTAACGGTCCGCGAAGAGCACCTGCGTTACTACTTCTCGTTACTCGTGAACCACGAGTAAAAAACAGAGGCGCTGGCGTGCTCGTTAAACGTCCAACACTTCACCTAATAGCGTTTACTTTTTTTTATCAATTTTCTTTCCTACGAGCGGCATAGGATGATTTATGACCGGTAACTAACCACGTCACGTTCCCACTTCCCGCATTGCGCGACAGGGAAGGGACCAACTGTGGACAGGCGCCCGCCAATGACAGGATTGAGGCTGCGAGTGCGAACTCGGAGCGAGCTCGGACTTAGCCGCCAGTGCTCCAGACTCGGCGGTGCCAACAGTATAACACGGTCAGCGAGTTCCTCAACCAATCGCGAGACAAAAATTAAAAAAAAAAAAAAGAAAGTGATACGATAACTACGTCTAAAACGTGGTTGTCGTCGCCGCTAGAAACTAAATTGAATTAGGGAAGGGATTCCTGACAAACGAAGAAACACGAGGCGTGGTTTATTCCGAAGACCGAAAAACGCCGCTCCTCAACGGCCACAGTCGCCCCTGACGAAGGACCAAGTCGGTTCGAAGCGTAGGGCTCCTACATGTTTAGGAATTGGGTGGTTGCCCTATTTCCATTATTCTATTATATATATGCTCACGCTCATTCCCGCAATAACATCCCTTTAAAAAAAAACTGCGCGCGCCATCTAGGGGCTCATTCGCGAAGGATCCGGGTCGGCCATTGTTTTGGCCACGCACGATCGGCGTTGAGCGCCAACTTCTGCTCGGTCGTATCGAAAAGACACGAGCGCAGCTTCGGCCGGCGCTCGGCGAGGACTCGGACCCGATCGTACGCTTCGTGCTCCGAGAAATGGCGAGACCGCCAAACGTCGTCGCTCGACGGACTTTTGCAAAGGGTGTCTTGCCGCCCGCTGAACGAAACTTTCGTCGAACGTTTCCCTCGGCTCGGAACGTTCTCCGCCACAAACGAATGCAAGTTGTTCGTCTGCTTTTCTTTTTTTCTTTGTGGGGGTTGTGCGTACGGTGACAGCTGGAATACGTCTCAGACTGGCGTGTTTAGAGCGTCCTAATCCCGCCCATATATCAAAAGTGGTCCCGAAGTTGCAACAAACCACGTCACAGAAGCCGGAGTTGTCACGCTGTCGCGATTCGGGCGATTGGTCGTAGAAATGCTGGCGAAAAGCACGAGCGAACGTGAGATGTCGCTGGCGTCGCGGCGTCCCAACTTCTGGCTGCCGAAGCTTCAATCGGACTGCCACACTGGAGGAGACCAACCTGCAGCAGGACAGGCGTCTGCCATATCTACCATCGCTGCTGCTGGGACAGCACACTCGGATCATGACCGCGGCGACAGCATGACATTTCTACGACGTCAACAAGGGGAAATCGAGGTACCACCTTTTGTGGACGCGGTATACACACACCAGTCCGAGACGGGTTCCAGGCGCAAACTAATTACCACTTTTTTTTTTCCTCTTTGTTAACACAATAAAACTGACAACGCAACCAAGTCAGCCTCCCGGTTAAAAAGATTAACAACGACATTCCACCAAAAATCCATAAAAAAAAAAAAACCGAAATGACCTACAAAACAGCCCCCACCGCCACCGCACCTGGTCAGCCGAGATTAGCCTAGCGCTGTCGGCTCACGTTAGCTTGGATCGAGGTTAGTCAACCGCTATCAAGAGCCGTATCTGCCCGAGACTTCCGCGCTGGCTGGTCCCCAAGGACCCCGCTCCGCTTCGGGGCTCAACAACGCCCTCCGTTGGACAACCCGACGACGCCAACAAGGGAAGCCCGCATTCCTGTCCAGACGTCAGAGCCAGAGGAAAGAATTGCCGTGCACGCCAGACCCCTTTGGCGCCGCAGACTGTCGGGCGCCGAGCCGCCCCTTCCCAGCTGCCCCTCTCTCCCGATTTCTCTCTCCAGCACCTCCAGCATACACACACGCTCTCTTCACTCCTCCCTGCGCCTTCTTCCATCGCGTCGAATTCGGCGCGGAGCAGACGACGACGACGACGACGCAGGCGCCATTTTGTTTTTCTCCGAACTGCAGCGGAAAAAAAAAAAAAAGTGAAAGGCGTAAAATCGTGAAACGGGATTTTACTTCGCCTCACCCGTGGTCTAACCTTAACAAAAAAAAAAAAAAAAAAAAAAAAAAAGCAAATTGCGTTATTTACTTTGCGACAACTTTTCTTGGCAATGCAGTGGAAGATACAGGCCCGCGTCCCCTCTCCCATTTCGAGTGTACGCAGGCTCTCCTCCTCTCCCCGGAAATGGGGGAGGAGGAGAGCCTGCGTACACTCAAAATGGGAGAGGGGACGCGGGCCTGTACCTTCCACTGCATTGCCAAGAAACGTTGTCGCGGAGTATAGGGATATTTATACAGCGTGTAGTTGGTCAGCCATTTAAAGTTGCGACGAGTCACTCGCTGTAGATGAGCAATTTAGCCAGTGCAGTACGACCGCTAACCTGGGTCTTTAACGTGCACCACGCAGTAGTGATACACGACCGCACGCCGGTACGATGCTCAGGCGTGCGGTCGTGTATCACTACTAACTGCGAAGGATGTGCAAGCGCGAGCGGCTAGCCTTGACTGTAGCACTCGCGGCACGAGAGCTAGTGCAGCCGCCGAGGCTTCATCTAAAGCAACTAGCTCGCGCTTTTAGCATGCGCGGTGTAACAATACTCAAGGGCATTCTAGCGCTTTTAGACGAGGACGAAGAAGAGACAAGGCATACACGAGCGCTGACTGCAACTGTTTAATCAACGTGGAAATCAACGTGGCCGAGTGGGCTATACTTCGTCTCACCTTAGTATGGACTATTGTTAGCCGCGCGTGCTAAAAGCGCGAGCTAGTCGCTTTGAATGAAGCCGCGGCGGCTGCACGAGCGCTCGTGCAGCAGGTGCTCTAGTCAAGGCTGTCAAGGTTGGCCGCTCGCGCTAGCACAGCCTTCGCGGTTAGTCTATGCTAGGGTGAGACGAAGTATAGCGCACACCAGCCCGCAGCTCGTGGAGCGAAAGCTCGCGCTGCAGAACCCAGGATCCTGCAGCTCATTCACCACCCCTGCCCGTTTCGATCTGGATGAGCATCGTGCCGGCGTGCGGTCGTGTATCACTACTGCATGGTGCACGTTAAAGACCCCAGGCTAGCGGTTGTACTGCACTGGCTAAATTTCTCCATCTACAGCTGGGAGACTCGCCGCCCGTTGAGGCAGACCAAGTGTACCCCGGCCTTGTCTCTTATTCGTCCTCGTCTAAAAGCGCTACCATGCCCTTGACATCCCAATACCCCTTCACCGCGCGTGGTTACCTGGCAAAATGTAGACGCGTGACTGGAGCAACGAGCGCGTAGCTTCCACCGGACTGTCAGCCTAGACGTGAACGACTTATAGACCTTTTCCACAAGGGCGCCGCCATCTTGAATTGTCGTCACTTCCAGTATGGGCGACAACATTACTTGGCCGTCGCCATGCCAATAGAAGACATTTGGGATATAAGCCTAACCATCACACATTCTCGTTTTGGCTCCCCTCCATTTTTTTTACTGGTTACAAGTTGAAACGTTTTACTATTTTGTTGTCCATACTGGAAGTGACGACAATTCAAGATGGCGGCGCCCCTGTGGAAAATGTCTATAGGTGAGCTCAACACATTTTAAAACCTGGAAGGATTGCTAGGATACGCAGATCCCCAGCCTTCTCACCCTTTCGTCGAACAAGGTCAGACCGTGAGCTTCGACCATCGTGAACAACGAACGACCGGAATAAATGCATGGTTCATCCCAAACGCCACGTCAAGGCCCCAAAACGTTTCGTGCGCAGCCTCGGCCTTCCTTTCGGTGGGAAAGCGGGTGCCGCACGCGGTATGCCTCTCAGTCTTTCTTTGGGAAGTTTAATCGGGAGGAAGGAAACCAGAAGATATCGCCACCCGTTCGTTGGGAAAGTGGCCATTTTACGAAGCTCGTGCCATCCCTTCCCCCAACTGGAGACGCTTTCGCCCAAGACAAGAAATATCCAGCCCTCTCGTGTGACAACGTACAAGAACTGGTCGGCACTCCGGTCGCCTTGGAACGATACTCCACGAGAGGATGCGCGAGTAGGCGTAAATTAGTGCTCTTGAAAGAAAAGGATTAGACTGCGTCTGAAGGCCTGCTCCTCTACTTTTCTTTGACGTCGGTGCTCGCCAGACTTTACGTCACACGCCACCTGCCAATGGTCTGCCTGATGCCTGTGCCCATCTCCCGCGGCTCACGAAGTCGCCGACCTTGCTACCGCCGTCACCTCGGCAGGAAGGCCAAAGAGGTCCGGCTTCGGGTGGATTTGGGAGATTCCTGCGTCGAAGCCCGCGTTTTGGCCGCCCCGGCTCAACTTTCTTTGTCGAAATCCACGTTCGTAGCTCGAAAAAAAGAAAAATAAAGTGCAGTGCGACACAGTGAGACTTTTAGTTGATGTAGAAACACTGAGAAATTAAGAAAACATCATTTATTTTATTAACCTCCAAACCAATCAACCAGGTTTGTTTGTCTATACTAGGTACGTTGGGGACCAGATCCGCGGGATTCCGATCCAATCCACAGAACTGCTGGAAGGTGACACGACCTTGCACACGACGCGCGCTCGCCTGGCTTGCCTCTTCACACTAATCTTCCCTTTTCCGTTTTTGGGACTTCCAAAGCGGCGGAGGCCTTCAGCGATTGAGCGACAGCCAACAGGGAGTGTGAGTGGCTCTCCGGGCCCATGTGACCAGCAGAGCAAGGCCGCCGTGGAGGTAGCGAGGGGAGATTTGACGGGGGGGGGGGGGGGGGGGGGGGGGAAGTTTCCTCCTGGCAGATTTGACGGGGGAAAATTTTCCCCCGGCGGCCGGAAGCGGAGCGCCGCACGATTTGCCGGAGTCGTGCGTTTTGTAGTACCCTGTTTGGACACCCTTTCAGTCGGAAGGAGAGAGTTTTACATGACGACTTCTCTGTAAATACGAGTTTCCATGGCCTGACTAAAATTACTGCCACTAACTATAGCTTCTTCAAACTCAGAAAGACGGTATCATATCATCCTTTAACCGCTGGCGCACGCGATTTCCGTCGCGTGCGCCAGCGAAACGACTGTTCAGTATGGTTGACTTAGAGGCACATGAAGCAGTTACGGTGTAAACAGGAAGACCTGAGTTCTAGTACGCAGACTGTAAATAAAATAAGCACGAATTCCTGCCTCGAGGCATTAAAAAGTAATGCAAACGTAATTTCACTATTTTCAGAAAGTAGGCGACTCGCAGCACCAGATGGCACGGCTTCTCCCGTCAGAGATACATCTCGTCTCCTTGAACACAGAGCGCTTCCAACTTTTCTGTACGACCAATCGTGAGCAAGAAACGCGACGACCCTGACAGTGCCTGCGGTCAGTCTTTTGCGTGACGTATCTCAGTGGTGGGAACGCGGCCAGCCCGACCCCACCACCGGATCCCGCGCATGGACGGACGCGGGCGGAGCGCATTTCCCTTGGGCGACGCGGTGCATGCCAGACGAGAGCGCCCCCCCAACCTTGGCCTCGTGTCTGGCACACACCGCACCACACCGATCTGCACCCGAGGCCCGTCGGCGGTCAGGTCGTAATTTGGCCCAAAAACACGTGCGAGGCATGCAACACGCGGTTTTCGCGCTAAGGTCGACGCTTTGGCGCCTCGCGCTCCATTTTATGCGCCTCGTTTTCTTGGCCACCGCGGTCGGGGCCGCTTTGGAAAGGACTCGTTTTAGCAGCAGCAGCAGCTCGCCCGACGCCGCCGCGATCCGTGACCTTCGAGACTCCTAAGGTATAGCAAGCATCGCCAGAGAACCGACGGGCGGCGGTAATGTCATTCGTACAAAGAGAAAGAAAATGCATTAGCGTACAAAGCGAACAACCACCACCGCCGCCGAGAAGTTGCGAGTAAATTCTCACTGAAGGCCGCCGATGCTTTTGGAATCAAACGTAATTGAGTAATTAGGTTTTAATTATCGGAGGGCGCGTGTTACTGTGACGAAATTACGGTCGCCACACCTTCATTTTTGAATGATGAGCACTTCATTATGGTATACTACTTTAAAAAATTGTGTGTATGTTCATACAGCCGGAAGTTAGTCCACCCCAGTGGGCGGCTGCGGGTGTCTCGGCTGTAGATGAGAAATTTAGCCAGTGCAGTACAACCGCTAGCCTGGGGTCTTTAACGTGCACCACGCAGTAGTGATGCACGACCGCACGCCGGTACGATGCTCATCCATGGGTCGAAACGGGCAGGGGGGGGGACTGAACCCAGGATTCCCAGGTTCTGGGCAGCGCGAGCTTTCGCTTCCTGTGCTCCGAGCTGGTGTGCGCACTTAAAGGCCGACGACCAGACTTCACATTCTGCAATGCAGAAGATGCTCCTCACCATGGGAGAGGAGGAAACAGGCAACGGTAGACGGGGTAGAAGGGGGGAAAGGAGGAAGCGTGCCAAACCAACAAAGGCATCTGGCACGCCCCAGCGGAGGACTGAGGATTCACTTGGACCACACAGGGATCTTTTGACGTGTGCAACCGAAATCACAGTTACACGGCACCTTCCCCGCAATAAGCCTCCATCAGACTGCGGGCTCCTCGGCCGGGATTCGAACCCACCACCTGGGGATCCGTAGGTCGGCGACTTGGCATCGGAGCCCCCGACTATTTTTTTAAAATAATACAACCAACTACTGTACTGCGGAAGTTTGGGTTTGTCTTCGATAACCAGAGATTTGTAGCCATCGGTTAGCAACTTGGACTTGTCCCCAACTTCACCGCTATGTCGTCCGATCGTGGAGATTAAGTTGAGCAACAAAACAAGAAAGCATGGCCCTTTATGGCAACGGTAAAGCACCGAGTATTATACGGCGAATACGTAATATACTACACGGTAAACTCTCGGAAAACATAATGTAGTCCTGCGGACAATATAAGCTGCAACTTCCCCATCCAGCCTCTCTCTGCGCCTGCGGTCCTCACAAGCTTTATCATCTCTCAATTTGTTTAAGAGCTAAAAGGAAGGGACATAAAACTTAGAGTTCCATCAACAACCTAGATCAAAGCTTTTATATATATATATATGGGCGGTTTCATCTGGATTCAGGCAACGAGTGGCAGTCGTTTTTTTTTTTTTTTTTTTTTTTTTTTTTTTTGTGGAGCATATTTGAAGAAGAAATTTTTTTATTTATTTTAATGCCTTGACATCTTTAATTTCTGAGAAAAAAAAAACTCGAAGAAGCGGGAAAGGACGACGAGGTTTTGACGATTGTCGTGTGTGTGGCGTTTTTTAATCACTCTATCTCGATCTAGTCAAAAGAGAGCGTCTATATATATATATATTTTTTTTTTTTGTGATATATCTGCAAGTAGGTAAGACGACATTATAACTACTATTTATTATTCGTCACTGCAATCTTTGTAAAAATCCCCAAACATGCCTCCGCGAACAACTGTAACCTAAATTGCGCTCTTTTTTTTTTTTTTTTTTTTTGAGTCGACTATGTTTAGTATCGCTTTTAAAATAATACCACGCGTACAACCTTTCATTGCCTTCCAAATTAAGCAAAGTTTGTCTTTTTATCATGTACGACTACTGAGAAATAAATTATGAAACAGAAGGTTTTCGCTTTTCGTTCAATTTCAGCACGCTGTATATAAAAAAAAAATCATTTTTAATTTTTTTTTTTCTTTTTCTCGCGTCGCGTTCTTTTCGCACCTTTTTTTTTTTTTTTTTTTTTGCCCAGAATACATTCCGTTAGAGGTATATGCACTGGTTTTGAGTTTAAAGCCTCTAAATATGCTAAAAAAGACCAAGTGCCGATGGTTCGGCTTTGACGATTGTCGTGTGTGTGGCGTTTTTGAACCACTCTCAATCTCAAAGTATTCAAAAGAGAGCTTCTATATATTTTTACTGTTATATATAAGCAAGTCGGTAAAACGACACTCCAACTACTATTTATTATTGGTCGATCCAATCTTTGTAAAAAAAATCCCCAAACATACCTCCGCGAACAACTGTGACTGTGTGTGTGTGTGTGTGTGGGGGGGGGGGGGGGGGGGGGGGGATTTCAATTTTATGTTTTCACAAACACCTGATGTTTTGGCTACAACGATGCCCAACAGGTGTTATAAAAGATGGCGAATGATGAGACGCAGACAAGCTATAGCTGGGGGCATCAAATAGCCGCTATGTTGAAAACGATATTAGACGCCTGTTGTGAACAGGCCGCCAGGTGAGGAATTATGGCGCGTTCGGGGGAGAGAGCCGAGAAGATTTCGACGGCAGGCGCAGCCAGAAACATATTCCCCGGTTTCCCGTCATGTCCTGCAAATGAACTGCGGCGACAGTCGAGACGATGCACATTGCTACTCACTGCCAAGTTTATTATTATTATTATTATTATTATTATTATTATTATAGTTATATTATAATATATTATATAAAATAATTATAAATATTATAATTATAAATATAAATATTATAATAAAAATAAAATAAATAATTATAAATATAATATATAATAATATATTATATTATTATGTGAAGTATTTGGGCATACATTTCGACTCGGATATGTCCTGGAACACGCATCTCTCACAAATATGTAACAAACTTCGGAGTGTTAGTTGTTTACTCTTTAATCAAAAAGTGTTTATGCCATTTACTATTAGAAAGTCAATCGCGCATGCTCTAGGCTACAGTATACTCAGGTACGGCATCACTCTGTTCGCTAATTGCTCAGAACTATGGCATGACAAGATCAACCGTATTCTAAAAGGCTTGTTGAAAAGCGTTGGATACCAAATGAATTTCACATCTGACATAGAACTCTTTGAAACTCTGCAATTACCAACTTTTTATTCTCTATTTCTACAAAGCGTTGTGCTTCGCCACTTCTGGAGCGATGACTTCAAGCGTCCCTTCATCTCTCAAAGGAATTTTCGCCACGTAACTCGCTTTGAAACCCCGCGATACTTCACGCGTTACGGTAAGAGAGTTCGCTCATATTACGTTCCTCTCATTTTCAATAAGCTTCCAGAGCGTATTCTCAAGGCTACGACGAGAAGAAATTTGAAGAAAATGTTAACTAATTTCAACATTGCATAATTTAGTATACTCTCATTGTAATCAACTTTTTTTTTTTTTTTTGCATATCATTTTACGGAAATGTGATTGCTCCTGCTCAAGAAGAGTTATATACTCTACGACATTTCTTCCGGTCTACTTCAGCCCATTTGTGCCTGTGCGTGTGTGTGTGTGTGTGTGTATCTGTGTGGGCGTCTCCCGGCCTGTCTTCAAACTGCAATCACTCCCGAGGCAACGACCTGGCACTGCTTCACTGTGGTTTAGCGGTGCAACAAGAATGACATTTGTGCGTGTATATATGTGTGCAGATACGTATGTGGAAGCAATAATGTATTGCAACCAAATGATAATCTAAACATTTTAATAGACAACTTAGCATACTGGGTCTGGGCCCATAAGCCCATGCAGGCTTTGTCCAGTCCCGCTAATTGAACTTCTTTAATCTTCTCCCCATCGCCAATAAAATTATTATTATTATTATTATTATTATTATTATTATTATTATTATTATTATTATTATTATTACCTTAGCCGACTCGCGTCCCGCGAAATTTAGCGGACGGTGTTTATGCAATACTTTGACGTCACATGGCATCATGACGTCAAGCAACACTAAATCCTCGCAAAAAAAAAAAAAAAAAATGACGGAAACGTAGATAACTGTCTACTTGCGCTGGTTCGTGATGATGCCTTACCAACTCGCCCAATCTGCAGTATTAAAACGTTTTTTTTTTTTTTTTTCCCCGTTAACTTTCTCGTACACGTGCAGGGAACGCGGAATCCGCTACGAAACCTCGCCGATATACCTTTTGCTAAATTACCCAAGCACGGAGAGGAGCATGCTGGGAGTGGTTGCGCGCGCTGCTCGTGCTGGCGTCTGCAGTAGGAACTGTTCTAAAGCAAAACTCAAATACAAATGGCATCTTGCACGCGCGTTCGTCAACGCCTGATTTTGGACAGTTACTTGGAAGCTTGTGTTTCGGAAAAGGCGAGCGCGTGCCGCGCGTGTACCTATCCACATTCCCAGCATTTTTCTTGGTGCTTGGGTAATTTAGCAATAGGTCCTTTGCCACAAGGGCGCCGCCATATTGAATGTCGTCGAGTACGGGCATTGTTGTGCCGTCGCCACACCGATAGGAGACATTTAGCATATAAGCGGAACCGTAAACTTTTTGCCTCCCCTCTATTTTTTTTGTTTTACTTTTTGCAGGTTAAAATGATTTGCACTTTTTTCGTCGCCCATACCGGATATGCTAACCAGGTGGCCGGGGACGAGAGGAAACGAAAAAGGTCTACAGAGCGCTGTTGGCAATTTACGTCCTCGCGAACAGGACAAACAACCTCCGCCATAACACCGCCTCCTGCAACGTTCATGAAATATTTTACGTGCGGTGAGCTAAAGGACCGGTTAGCGATGATGTGTAGTGAGACTTCTTAATACTCGTGTAAAACGACAGATGCTCTCTTATATGTTTTATATCACGGCAAAAGGACCTCACTAGATCCCTTAACTTCCTGATTTCTGTCGAACTTCGGGTCTGCTGATGTCGAAATTTCGACATCAGCAGACTCGAAAAAAAGCATCCGAAACGGAGCGACCGTCGCGAGTCTCCAGGGGGCGCGGGAGACGGCTCGTGTCCGTAAACAGTAAATAGTCTATTGTCTCAGGGCAGTGAATAGGAGACGCCTCGGTCAACTGCTGCAAGTCCGCGCGGCTGGAGGCCAAAAAGGGACAACACTTTTGGAAAGGCCTAGCTATACCGAGCGAATGCACACGAGCGCTCCGTCACAGTTCGGAACGGCGCTCGGACATTCATTCATTCGAGCAGCTCGAGATCGAGTCCATCTTATCGGCCGCGGGCCGATAAGATGGCGCCACCTGTCAACCCAACCTAGAGTGCCTTCATACACACGCGCGCTTTTGCTTGAGTGGTGACATCTCAGCCATTTTTCCGCCCAATCGTTTTTTTTATGCATTTTGAAGTGCGCGCAATCCGGTGTCACTCAGCTCGAGCGCGTAGCGTTGGCTGATGCATAGACGCCATCTTACCGCCCAAGTCACGCACCGAGTGCGCGAGAGCGTCACGCGCTGGTACATTCCGGACAACAATGGATGTCTTCACCCTGAGACAGACAGACATCTAGGCACCCTAACCCAACCTTCATTGCCCGGTGGGTATAAGGAATTTTCGTAGACCTTTTCTTTCTCACCTCTGCGCGGCACTCCCGCAACGAAGAGGCCGCAGCTGTGCATCCGCGCCGCTAGCCTTCACTGCGGAGTCCCTAATTTCACAGAGGGTCGAAGGACGTGGCAAACACGATTTACAAAAACTCCCCCAAAGCCACACTGCGAATACGCCATACGAAAGAAAAGTCTGGACGAACCTGTGTGAGGCGTTCCTGGTACGACGGTCACATTGATCATGCATACACTGTCTGCACACAGAGCATGTACGAAGCCTTGGAACATGCGTGAGACCCCCGGATCATTATGTCGTCGTGTCTCCAGCGATCACCGTGTATTTTGAGCCATGTAATATTAAGAGCAGCGGGTATGATGCAAGAGCAGACTGCGGCTCAACAACAACTATCGAAAAAGAGAAAAAAAAAAAAAGTGGCCAAGTTAAACATACAAGTATTCGACCGTCACCGAACGTTCTGTACATCGTACGGGGAAATAGCTTCCAAGTCGCAATCCAAACGAACGCTCAACAACTTTATCTGCCCGATTTCGTCACACATACGAACTACCCTCAGGGCGAGAAGGCATACTGTCAGTTTTTCATGAGATCATTTCACCGATAACCGCCTTTTTTATCGCCGAAATAGATTAATAACCACTGTTTTCTGATCCCCAAAGTACACAAATATTAACAAAAAAAAAAAACGTATTTCTTGTCTACGATGGACGAAGAAATGAAAGCGGTAGCTGCAGCATGATCGTGTAATGCGGGTGGAATGCTATCGTCACGTACCTGACGGAGGTGTGACGTGGTTAATTCTCATAGCCGTCGTGGTCGGCGTCGTGGATGCCACCGACGACTGCCACCAGTGCTCGGTGATCCGTAGCCACCGACGACTGCCACCAGTGCTCGGTGATCCGTAAAGTAAGTGAGTAGGCGCGGTGGAAGTTTCTAAAACCATCCAACATTACGCGTAGCCGTGGGGATGGCTACATGGCTAAAGGGAGGCAAGGGGCTTCCCCTAAAATTTGCCCTGCCACCCCGAAATATACCAGTCCACCTTCCTCCTCTTTTTTTATTATTTAACAATGCGGTATGCGAATATGCGTGAATATCTTGCATGTGAAATGCTACAAGAAGCAGAGCTGTAAATACATTGTAAAATAATAAAATAAACTGAGCTGATGGTATCCATTCAAAACGCCCCAAGCGGCTCGGTGTCCACAGTCGATATTGCGAGGAGCGTTCAAGCCATCGTCCCTGATTAATTTTTTTTTAGTCTTAATTGTAGCAGGTAACAAATCGGCAATCGAACTCGCGATTGCATCTCTAGCGTCACTACGCTACACGACACGGAAGAAAAACGAAAACATATAAGACTTTTCCGAGAACGTGACTTTTGAACGATGTTCGAACGATCGCCGCCCTGGAATTGACCGCTGCCGCTCAAAACGTCGTCCTGGCATTAGCAGCCGCCACAGATTCGCGGTAAATTGAGCGTGTCTCGTGAACTGTCCCAAAAGAGATCGTTACTCTAGCGGACGGCAACGTTGCGCAGCGGTGGACGTTCATCCGAAGTTGGGTTGGTTTCGCAGCAGACGACTCTTGGCTAGCAGACGACAGCCGCTTTTGCAAGCCTCCCATTTGGCGCAGTGACAGAAACGCTCCCGTGACGTGAGGTAAGGCGCTTCGCTCCGACGCTGTTATTGGGTGCGCGGAGGCCGTAGCCTCCACAGTTCGCCAAGCTACCCTGAAACGAAGTATTAACGGCGAGGAAATGTTTTGGTGGCACCCTCCTACGGTTCCCTCTCGTGACGTCGTTACCTTGCGGAGCAACTGGTTCGACGGTGTTTGCAATGTGAATGGTGGAAGCTTGTGATCATTGCGCTCTGAAACCAACGCTGCCCAACACCGCCAAATAGTGAAGGTCTTCCAGTACTCCTATTACCGTCCAAGAGAAATCCTTCGCTGACGTCATAATCAGCATTCGGCCAATCGTGGAAGACCGATCACAGCGACGCTTTCGATCGCGCACGTCGCCAATAGCAACATATACATAGGGATTCCAAAAGCGAGCAACCGATGAAATGCGGGAAAATCGAGGAAAGGGAATTAATAACTAAGAGAGGAAGGAAAGAAGATAAGATAAAATGCAGTCAGGTGGACGTGCAAAGTGCACAGGCTTTGATCATTCTACACATAGCTCGCATGTGACGTCACTCGCGGCCATGCCAGCAATTTTATGCGCCGCCAGCGTTCGGTTTGCCGTGTTAGTTTCACACCGCAGATGCTGTACTTCGAAGAAACCGGTAAGTAGAAATAACCGTCAGTATTCAGCAATGAACGGCGACAATTTCAAGCTACGAATATTGCACCTCAAGTCCAGAGGCACAGCCGACGCCACGAGCCAATGGGGACCGACCAGGCAGCGTCAAAAGCGCATCCTCACGGTGTTCGTCACGTTTCTGTACCTGTTCTATCGTCGCTGGAAGAATCACGTGCAAAGGAAGCCTCTCGAGCTTTTGAAGATGCTCGATTGATTCCATTAGCTCGTACCGTCGGCTACGTCTCGACTTAAGCTGAAACAAAGAGAAAGTCGCCTTCCTGCGCAGGGGTTGCGGTTACGTCAGAACGACGTCGAGCTCGGCTCGACTCCGATCAAATGGATAGGGGGTAGATCTCAATGCTAGATGCCTTGAGGTCTACCCACTATATACATCGCAGCCCCTGTGCAATAAGCAGACGAGCATTCGCTTCGCACAGGTGGCGCTGGTCCCACAGGGCGCACGCAGAGGCGGGTAGAAACCCAGATATCGTCACGCTCGCGACAGACAGCCAACACGCGAAGGTCGCCGAGCCGGACAAACAGACCTTCACACGGCGTTATCCAGATATCCGCAGGATGCCGGAACAAGCAGATAGGCGTTCGTACGTATAACCAGAACGCACGAAGCCGGGCGTAACCGACACCGGGCCTTTCCAGCGTTCGTATCACCCGGGCGAAAAAAAGCCTAGTCACCCAGCTGCGGACGCCACGCGCAGCGTCCGATATTCCGCAAAACATCTAGAGAGCTACAGCCCTTGCTCAGGAGGCGTTCCACAGCCCGGCAGACAAAGATGGTGGCACACAGAAACCTATTATTAGAAAGATATCTCCGTTTTTCACTCCGACGGCAGTCGACGACTCGACGGAGCCAATCAACAGCATTGCGAAAAGTCAGACTTGTGCCTATCTCAAATACTGTATTTCAAATACGTTTTGAAGTATCTTGGTATCTGGCAAATACTTGCCAGATACCCGTTTGCCACCCCCACACCTCGGTATATAGCTAACACAAGGCCTGTGCACATGCCCACAGGCCTTGTAGGCATGTTAATGTTTTTTTGTTTTGTTTTTTTTAATAGAGCGCGAGGCACAGTGTAATGTAAAAATACCAACAGTTAGTGAAGTAACGTTAAGTGCCGAATACTTTCCGAAAGCAGGGGTCAGAGGATGCGAGCTTCACGCGCTCGGGCTTTTGTGCTGAGCTGGGAACGATGCATGCTGCATTGTTCATGCAGGCCGGAGTGGTAACAAAAAAGCCCCTCCTTCCCTCACTGGAGAACACGAACTCCAGCCGAACGCTGACGTCAGCCGAGCGCTGGGTCACTGTATTCGTTGTCCCCACCCACATAGTTCTAAAGTTAACCGCTTGGGGCGCCACGGTCTAATCACCTCTCCAATAGCTAACGCGACCTCTTTCTTGTTGTGCCAGAAATGTTTCGTAACATCTATCAGTGATTTTGCCACGCGCGTTGCCCAGCGAGGGCGTGGCTGAATGGTTACCGCGCTTGGCTCTCGCGCTGAGGCTCCGGGTTCGATACCAGGGAGCGGACTCCTCATTTATTTTTTCTTTTACCTTGACATTCTCGTAAGTTCAAGAACCTTGTCGTGTGATTGAGTTACGAATGTTCCAGAAGCCCACGTGTGTACAAAAGGGGCTCCTCGTGGCACCCCGGAGTCAGTCTCGCCCCAGCGCTCGATCCTGCGGTTTCGCCGACATCGACGCCTGCGACGCTAGCCTTTCTCTTATTTATTTTGGGCACAAGTTCGCCCCACTAAACGTTTAGTTTCTTCAGTTATTCGCCGCCTCATCATTTGTCAGTCGTGACAATATCCTGCTCCTTATAGTTGGACTGCATAAAATAGCCCTACGATACTTTTTTTTTTTTCTTTTTCCGTTTTGCGTTGTTGCGTGCTAGTAAACCATTCTGGTAACCCAGATTTGCGCAGCTGCATAATTGCCGTTGTCAATGACGTCGATACAAATTAAGCGATGCGGAAATATCTTCGAAATTAACTGAAATACATTTCTAAGTATTTGTACTGATACTTTATAGTGAAAGTAACTTGAGTACTATTTTAAATAATTTATGAAATAGGCATTTAGTAACTTAAATGCTTTTGTCGAGTATTTTGTCCAACACTACAAAAAGTACGTCGTCACTGTGCTTCGTCGTCTTTGTTGCGTTGTGGTATCCGGGCTAAACAGTTCATGCAAAATTAATATACCTGCAGTTTTTTTGTTTTTTTTGTTTTTTTTTTTTAGATTTTTGTTTGTTCGTCCGACCGCGTATTTCCCTGCCAAATTTAGCCGGGAATTTGACATACCGTGGGCCAGAAATGTAGCGAGTAAATTAATAAACAATATACATGTTCTCCACTACCCGAAATAGCCGTAATATTATCTGCTAAACAATTTTAGAGAATCGCTTCTTAAATCAGGCAACATTTTAGAACAGGAAAACAACTGCCCTTCCCGTCTTCTAAGCCTCATTCGAAAGGAGCATGTTATATCGCCCCCCAGGGATCCAGTGGCATGCCACGTGCTGCTCTCCCCGCAAAGGCACCGACACCGCCAACCAGGCCAACGCCCGATCCTCGGCCAGCCAGCCAATCCCCACGACTCACGTCGAGAGAGATCGCTCTCCCGATGCTCCAACCCGCTCGATTCCACGCAGCTCGAGCGGCGTCGGTTGGCGGTCCAACGCAGACTTGGGCTCAGCGCGTTCTACTACACAAACAGCAGCAGGGATGCCATTGTTCCCGAGAAGGTTCGCTCGCAACCTCAGTCGACGGCATTTAACGCGAGACCGAAGCGCACACGTTTGTTCTCTGTAGGTTAGAAAATATCGGGGCAGCGCACCTGCGAGGCTTCGCAGCAGGCCACGTAGCGTATCAATAGCACCCACTTGCCTCGCACGAGGGCTGTATAATACCGCCGATTAAACTGCGATGAAAACACGACAACGTGTAGTACTCGTAACGTTGTTCGCGAATTTTACGACTCGGAAGGTTCGCAAAACTTTAAGGGCCGCGAATATTTCTATTGTCTGGAGAGCTCGCCGATTCCAGCCTTTAGAATTCGCGAAACTTAAAGGGACACTGGCAGGATATTTATGCTCGCCAAGGTTTTGTACGTGACATATGGGAGCGCAACTACCCAGAACACAACTTGCGGCTCGAAATTTGTTTTCTTTCCGCCCGAAAACCGCTGATCGAGAACTGGTCGGTTTGAGTCGCGCTCATTCTCTTCTCAAAAGGTCACGTGCCGTTTTCTATAGTTTAGACACACACACACCAAATAATCAAAATCGTGGGTCATCGAAGGTACGCACTCAACATTAAAAACAGAAAAAGTTACGATACCTATTTTTTGTGTGGCTTCTAAGAAGCCAAAATGTGGCTTCTAAAAATCACTATAAAAAAAAAAAAAAGTTACACAAAGAATTGGAAGCCGTTAGCATTCTCTGTGTAATTCTCAACATGGCGGTCGTATCGCGCAAGTCGCGGGCTGGACGGCTGACCGAAACGAGCGATGGCAATGGACGACGGGTTTGGAACCTCTGCTTGAGAACTGTTGTTCCCCGTATCGGCGAATCTGTCCAGCTTCGAAAGAGACATCGTTTACGATTCAAAACAATTAAGATTTATTCCGTACGACACGCCCGACCACCAGACTGATTCAAAGACGTTGCCGAGTCGCCGCCCCTTCTCCTGGCTGAAGACATCGCTCGTCTCACGAACACGAATTGGTAAAGGCCCGTCCACACACAGCCGAGTACGACCGGATGAGACAAGACCGGTTTTTAAGCTCCTTACGACCGGATGCCCTGCTGCGGAGCTGGTCGTAAAAGTTGGTTCCCACACTTGCGTCGAGTCCCCACCGAAGGAAACTGCAACGGCTTGCGACGTTGCGTTGCGGCTTGCCATGGCAACCGCTGCGCCGGCTCCAACAAAACGGGTTGCTATGGCAACAGCTGTTGCCATAGCAACCCGTACCGTCGCAAGTCGCGCTCACGCAAGTGTGTGAACCCAAACTTGAGCCGTCACAAGAGGCTTAAAAAGCGGTCTTGTCTCAGTCGGTTGGAGTCAGACGCAACGGTGTGTTTTCGTCGCGACGATACGACGTAAGGTTGCGATAGTAGAACACGTATAGCGAATTGGGCAGCGGGTTCAAATTCACGACACTGACACCCCCTAATTCTTGTTTTTTATTCGGCTTATTAAATTGATGTCGGGAGAGTGTACCCAATCAATCTTTCGCTTCAGCGTCACGTGTAACCGTAATAAAGTTGAAAAAAAAAAAAAAAGCGCAACTGCTTGAAACCCAAAATAAAACTGGACTGGGGAGGTAGAAGTAACGTAGAGGAGGAGAGGGAGTTGGAAGAAGTCACGTGGCTACACCCGACCGCGTTCTATTTTTTTCCCTTCGTTTTCTGGTTGTGCGAAACGGACGAAAAACGTCCACGTCGCACGACAAATGTTTGCGCTTCGTAGCGTCGGCCGAGACTCCGACTTTAAGTAAAGTGAAAAGTCAGCGCAGAAGCGCACGCACGCACGCGCGCGCGCGCACACACACACACACACACGCACACGCACGCGCACACACACAGACACACACACACTCTTTCTCTCTCTCTCTCTCTCTCTCTCTCTCTCGGACGTAAACATCTGCTTATTCGACATTTTTGTGCGCTCAACACGCGTACGCCTGCACTATCATCGCGATTGTCTGCTTATCTCCGAGACATGTACCGCCACAACAATGACCTGACGCACGCATCGACAACTTTGTAGGATTTCCATTTGTACAAATCCGCACTCGGTCGTGTCCCTGTCCCTCCTCCTACCCCCCCCCCCCACCCACCCACCCACCCACCCACCCACCCACCCACCCACCCACCCACCCACCCACCCACCCACCCACACACACACACACACACACACACACACACACACACACACACACACACACACACACACACACACACACACACACACACACACACACACACACACACACACACACACACACACACACACACACACTCTCTCTCTCTCTCTCTCTCTCGCTCTCGTAACTACAACAACACTTCTCCAGAATACAACGAAAACACGGCGCAAAACAAAGAAAAAGGCAACGAGGAAATCGTTATATCAGCGCACTCCCGCCAGTTCGAAATTCAAAACCGCCTATCTTTGTTTTCTCTTCGAAAATAATAAATAAATAAATAAATAAAATAAAATGGAAATAAACATTTTGGGGCAATTTTCCTAAGTTGCTCCGGACGTTATGAGGGGCAATACGTATTACGTTACACTATCGCTGCGCCGTCGTACCCAAAGTTTGCTCGCGGGCGTGGTATGCGCATACATACTCTATCTCTTTGAAAAATATTTTTTTTTCTTTTGCTAAAGTAGGTTAACAACAACACTAAAGAAGAAAAAGCGAGCGTGTAGGGGAATTAGGGAGAAAAGACCAAAAATGGCAATCACGGCCCCCCCACCCAAGAAAACGCTGCAACGTACAGAGCCAGCGTATACCCACGCACACAAGGACGGCATAGTAGCGGTACGATAGTGGTATAATGCCGGCGCAATATAAAACCCTCACCCGTCATTCCCCCACACCCCCAGCGCGAGAGCTTTCCTTCGGCATTTTTTCCGGGAATTGAGGCACATAAGATTCCCCCGAACCCAGCAACAGAAAGAAAAAGGAAAGCAAATTGCAAAAGAGAAAGGAACCAAAATCCAAAGATTACGCCGAAGGCGCTACGGAGAAATTCCCAGAAATCCCGCCCCATTTGGCAAGGAGGTTCCTAACGACGGACGGAATTTTCGGGGCAGCAGTGGAAGAACCGGGAAGAGAGGGAGAAAGAGAGGATTCCCTCGGGTTCAACGAACTACGTCACGTCTGAAAAGTCGGCCAGGATGTACGGAAGTACATTGGGCATTCAGTTTTCTCAACCTGGCTTTCCTCGGGTTTTTGTTTGTATACGGTCAGAAACTGAGGGAGAGGGGGAGGCGAGAGCGGACGTCGATAATGAACGTGCTCGAACAGTGAGAAAGCTTTGCCCATGCCAGAGCTTGGTGCTCTGGCGTGCCCGTGCGCTCCAATCTTCTCCTTCTCTCTTCCACCCTTATAGGATTAACACAACGTATTAGCATGCATAGCGTTACCGTAAAACCGTTTCTGTAAGGCCCAGAAAGCGGCGCGAATAAAAACGTTTTAGCCAATCGTCGTCTTTACGGTTACTAGACAGGAAACCAAAATTAGCCCCCATTCATGTTTACTCACTTCGGTGGTTCGACTCGACCGCACAAAGGCGGAGGAGGAGGAGGAGGAGGAGGAGGAGGAGGAGGAGGAGGGCGGCTTATATCACAGGCTGCTTTTTTACGTGGTCCATATTTTACACGAACGCGACCGAATCCAGAGGGGCCCAATCACGTGGACCTCTTCTCTTCAAGCGCTGTCGTTCAAATTCTGATTCTCTGCAGGTCGCATCCGGTCGCATCTGCAGGTCGCATTGACGACAACGAGTGGTTAGCAGAAGAAAGAAAAAAAAAGAGAGAGAGAGAGAGAGAGAGAGAGGAGGAGGAGGAGGATTGGGTCCGCGTGATTCCGGGCGCCCCCTCTCGATTCGATGCCCTTCGTTCGCATCCATGTAAAACGTATCCATATATAGTGTATACGCGTCGGTTTGAGCACCCCAATGCGGGCAGGACTCCGGCGCACGCTCGTTGGCATTTCTCGTGCTTTCGGGCATGCATGTCCGAAGCGCACGAGACGTCGAAGCGTTCTCGGAGATAGGAAGCTTGGGCTGGAGTGTTCCCCGCCGTCCTCATCCTGTCACTGACTAACATTACCAACAGAGCAGACAAGGAAGTTTCAACTCCCAAGTGCCAAAATGTCCCACACACCGCGACCTCGAAGAGATTGGAGCCTCTATAGAACTATCCAATGTTTACAAAATCACAGTCTAGCGTGCGATCTTCACAGCCCAGCACGTGCGTGTCGGTGGCTTCGGAAAGCGAGGAAAGCACGCGCCATACGCACGAACACTCGAGATGGCACCGGCCACACGCGCTTCTCGCCGAGTCCTGCAGGAGCCCGTAAGGTGTATCTTGCACGCGAACAGACGTGCGGTGCACGTGCGGTAGCCAATTCAAGATTGCAGCACGTGGAGGGTCGGCGGCTCCGCGAGCCTTGTCAAGTTCAAAAGTATAGGGAGTATTCACTGGCGGCCATATCCGTGTGCGCTGCTTTTGAGCGCGTGCTGACGACGAGCTTCCGCAGTCCCTTTTGGAGCGTGCATTTAGCACAATCAAGGTTGCCGGCCTTCGCAGGCTATTTATGTGAGCTCGCTCTCAGCATGCGCTCTAAACATCGCCCTCTAATATGGCGTCCAGTGAATACCTCCTATACTACCCAGAAAGAAAAAAAGAAAAGAAAAGAAAAAGATATCGATAAAATTGAGTTGGCTCTCGTTCGACTCCTCGGGTGGGAAAGGGAACTCCGTGCGTTGCCGCTTCCGATAGAGGCGATGGCCTCGACCCACTATAGCGCTGCCAACAACCGATTTTTGTCAGGTGACAGAACAAAAATCAACTTTATTTTTTTCTTCTTTCCTTGTTTTTAGCGACCTGCAGCGTACTATATTTCCCGATACCGCTTTTACGGCGCCAACCGTTACCGGAGATCTTTTTCGCGGCGGATCCTTGCTTGTGTTTGAAACAACACCAGTTAGTGAAGGCAAGGCTTCCGCATTACGTCATCATGAGTAGCCCACCGACCCACCCCAAACGCGCACAAAGCATCACGAGTGCGTGCGTTTGGCGACGCGTGGGTCTTAGCGTCGCGCGCGTTGTTAGACTCCGTGAGACACACTGCCGGTGACGCTGCACGTGGAATCCGCTTTTAAGGATAAATCTCTACATATATTGTCACGAATGACAATTGATGAGGCGATGAAAACTGAAGCGAACTAAACGTTTAATGGGGGCGAGCTTGTGCCCAAAACAAAATAGAGAAAGGCTAGCGTCGCAGGCGTCGAAACAGCAAGGTTGAACACTGGGGCGAGACGCGACTTCGGCTCGGCGCGCGAAGCCCCTTAACGTACAGAGCGCGACATTGTTAGCGCGAACAAGCGATCTCCGGTTTTTTCAGTTTTTCTCTTTGAAACCAAGGGATGTCATCCAAGTTAGTACTGCTACGGAAAGAGCTCATTTAGTTCTATAATGTAAGCGAAAACATTTCGTGCTCGCTAATACTATTTCGAAATAACACGCGAAAATGCGCCGATGTGTTCGCGCTAACAGTGTCGCCATGTGTACACGCGTGGGCTTCCGGTCGTATCGGTCGTATTTCAATACTCATACCGGAGGTATACTTTTTCTGTACCGGTGCAGGGAAATCGAACGAAGCTACTTAAAACTACTGAAACTCATATATTCGTCAGTATTTACGCGCGAGTCCATTGCCGCTAAAAAAGAAAAAAAAGAAACCTATAGAACTATTGTTGTCCCGGAAGGCGCTAGCGGTAAACGAGGCCTCCATGCATGCCTCGACCACGGACTGTTATCACGCGACTTACTCCGACGCTCTTACTGCGGTCTCCACAGTTCACAAAGTTACCCTGAAACGAAGTATACATTGCGTTGAAGAAGCAACGCCGCAGCACCAGAAAGAGCTCAGGCGCCCGCTGCGCAAGACAAAGCTATACACACAAGCGCACACGCACACTGCGAGCACTCTGACGCGTGTAGAGGTAGACACGATCGGGCTGATCGATTCTCCTCCGTGCCGTGGACACACAGCGGCATTCCGACGAAAAAAAAAAAAAAAAAAGCCGTTCCAAATAACGGTCGGGCGGCACTAAATTAATTCACACTTGGGACCGAGTTCTCGCCGGCACGAGACGTCGTAAATCACAACACAGGGAACGAGCAACTATAAAAACAACAAAATGTACTACTACCAGATTTTTTTTTTTTTTCTTCGTTTAAGGTTTGGGTAAATAACCCTGGACGGCTCGAAAGCTCCGCGCCCTGCATGCATATTTAACTGTTCCAGTCGGAATAAATATGCCTTATTTTCGCACCAACATTTTTATTTTATTTTCTGTTTCTATTTTTTTTTTGGGGGGGGGGGGGGGGGGGGGGCACAAGCAATGTTAATTGACAACCACCTGTTTTGTTGATTATACAGAGTGCTCTCCATAACACCCGGGGTCGCACTACTTATACGTAATACAAAACGGACAGTCTGCATACAAATTCTAACGCGAGTCACCGCGAGATCCGTGCTTCGAATGCCGCATGGCAATGAGTTCGAGGAGGAAGCTTGGCACGCGGCATTCGAACCACGGATACTGCGGCGACTCGTGTTTGCAGACTGTCTTTTTTTGTATGATGTACGAGCAGTACGTGTTACCCCGGTTTTAAATTCAAGGGGGTTTTATTGACCGCAAAAATAAACTACGGATTGTCGAACGATCGTTATCTGGTCCGAGCCCCAGGCTTCCGAACTAACCGTTATTAAAGAGTTAGAAGTGAAATTCTGAAATGTTCGATGAGAAAACGCTGGCTGACGGGGAGCTCTTCAATATACGAACCGGCAATAGCGACAGTTGACGAGAATGGGCACAAACAAACCCCATTTTTGCAGTAAAACTTGAAAAAAAAAAAAAAAAATCATTTCACAAAATTTTTTATTGAGAGAAAAATTAGATCTTAAATTTCGGCATCTGGTTCGAAACCGTTAGGTCTACATTTGGGCCGAGACTGAGCGTTCGCCGAAACATAATCTATTTTTGCGACGAAAAAAAGAAAAAATTACCATTTTCTTTTGGGGGGCACCTTTTATTAGCTAGGAATGTAATTCCCTCCCCCCCCCCCCCCCCCCCCCTTTTCATGCAATGACCCTGAATTACAATACATAAATTGAAAAATGTCCAACACCCCGCGCGAGCGAACAAATGTTAACACTTTTTTTTTTGCCATTGTTTAAGGTTAATATGACCTCCAAACGGCGCCGAACGCTGTTTCGGCCGCCCGAGCCCGCGTTTGACGGACAGCGACTGCACCCACGTCCCCAAACAGTGTCCTAAGCCGACAGCGCAGGACCAATCAACCGCCCGTCTGTCACTCCACCGCCTGGTCCCGCGGTCCCTGCGCGTGGCTGCGGGCAGGAGCGCCAAATCACGGGGCGAAAGCTCGACGCACCACTTGTCCGACTGCCCCGCTACCTTCCATCCTCTACCGCACTGTCTACTCGAAGCTGAACGACAAACGCTTCTAAGCGCTTGTCGTCCCCGTGCCGCGTGAATAGGAGACAAGGTTTTCCTTTCCGCTCTAGTTCGCGTCCGCGTAGCCGCCAGCGCGCCCTAGGGGTCGCGACTGTAGCGCCACCTGGATCGACCCAATATAGCAGACGGCCTTCTTACACCCGAGTCAGAGAGCAGTCAAAGGCTGAAAGACACACAGGCTAAAAGCGCACTGTCACGGTCTACCAGCCGCGAAGGATGGGCCCAAAGGAAGACGATGAAAGCCGTGACGTTTGCACAGTCGGCGATATTTGATTTACGACATGAGCTGATAACATGCACTGCACACCGACGGCATAGGCATTCCTTCTCCCTCCTCCTCTGACGCGCACAGCTTTCATCTTTATGTTTTGCTTTATTACACCCGCGCGTCGACGCTAGTGCCGCCTGGATCGCTCCAAAATCGCAGGTGGCATTCTTCAAAAGATGTCGCTACTTTTCCGTATAAAGGGGCTTTAGATCCACTAACTACATCCCCGCCCCTTCGCATCCCCACCCTTTTACATCCTGTCAACAAAATGCTCGATTACCGAGGCTGTTTTACGCGTCCGCGCAGCCGCAAAGCACCGTCGGGAACCGGGAAAGAAAAATACGAGCATAATAGAAAAAAAAAAAAAAAAGCAAACTGGAAAAGCTTAAAGAAAGCAATGGAATAAAACCAAAGCAAATTGCCAGTAACAAAAAAAAAAAAAAAAAAAAAAAAAAAAAAAAAAAAGCTACGACCTTAAGAAGAAAACAAACAAAACCCGGAAGGACAAAACAATAAACGAAAGCAACGATTGAGCAAGAGCAGCTGGAAAGAGCAACACCGAGGGCAAGGGAGAAATCCCGGAATCAGTGTCTGCCGTCGTCGCTGCCGACGCCACCGCTGACGACGACCGTCGGGCTGCGTTGCAAAACCGAGCAAAGGCTGGCGGACTGCTGGTCGGGGGAGAGGAGGAGGGGGGGAGGGAAACCGCCGCGCTGCTGAGCGAGGACTCCTTCGGCGTAAACAACCCTCCTTTCACTCCTTCCCCTCCCCCCTTCGCCACCTCTTCCCTTCGTCTCCTTTCATGCATTCCCCTCTCCCCCCCGAGTTCCGAATCGAACCGGTTGAAGCATGGTTAAAGTACGTTGAAGGTTCGAAGGTCGAACCTCGACTGGCGCGTTGCGGTGGTCACGGTTCTGGCAGTACAAGCAGAGCCCGATGCGCGTGTCGGTACCGACGTGCGACACTTTGCACGCCGTGCACGATCACTAGGCACGCTCTCTCGGTGATACGGTCACTGGTAGGGTGAGAACAGAAGCTAGGAAGCTCGTGCTGGAGGCGGGGCAAGACTTCGATGCCCTTCTCATACTCCCGGTGACTAGAGAGAAAATATTAGCTTTTTAACTGGACGAAGAGCGTATCCAACGTCCCAGCGAAGCGGATAGATGGAGCTCAACTGGGAGTATTTATTTCACCGTGCAGCAGAAACCTCAGTTACGCAGCATCCTTTCCCCGTACGAGTCGAAGTGGTAGTAATGCGAAGGCTAGTAATAGGCGCATCCAATCAGAACGTCGTTTCGGAGCTAGTAATATCGTGCTGCGATACTTATTACCGAGCGAGGAATTAAAGAGAAAGTTGTTTTAAGTGTCGCCAACGAAGGCTGACGCTCTATCGAGCCAAAGGCTAACAATTAATTTATTGCAGCGGGAGGGAAACCTCAACCGAACGTCAGTGGCAAAGGGGACGTTATGGCCTTCGATGGCGCTCGGACTGGAAAACGCGAGGGCTAACTATTTCACATACATCGAGCAAGAATAGGAACAACAAAAGTATTGTAGTTCAAACCACTCGAACAAGAAAGAGATAACAAAGGGTTAAGAGTCATTTTTCACAAACCAGGCCAACACAAATCAAGCAGTATTATATATAAAAAAATATTACTTTCCAAAAATACCCCTCCACAAAATCGTTGCTGCTGCTGCTGTCATGAATGCATCAATCCAGCTGGCTCGTAGTATTTCCCCAAGCAGAAAACGACGACGTGTCCGAAAAGTTCAAACGACAATAGCCGAACAAACTTCCTCGCAAAACGTAACAAAAGCACACACAAAAACAAAAATTGTTTCAGAAGCGTTTCCTGGAACAAGAGCACAAAGCCAACCCAACGAGTACATCACAACTTCGAAGGAAACAAAAACACGAAGAAAAAAAGTGACAGTCGGCAGGCCAGCAACATGCGAGCGAAACACACGACACAGTTGTTTCGCCGGGTTGTGTCGTTCGTTTAACACTGCGAATGGCAACGCCTTTCCCAAGGAGTCGACAGCACAGACACACGTCGTGCAGCTGCGATACAACAGTCGCCTCCGCACACAGATATAAACACACCAACTAGAAATGTCGCGAATTTTTGTCCAGCCTAGAAATTCGACTTGTTAAGCAAATCTCTTTTTTCTTTTCTTTTTTTGCAAAGTTTGACAAGAGCTTGGACTTAAACGGTTAATGAAATCCTTTTTACTTCTGCCCCCAAATACCTTTTACATTAAACCTTCAATGTTCGCTGAACGCCGAACAGGCATCCGTTATCGTTTCGGTTCATTAGCTTCTACACGAAAAATTATTGAAATATCGAGTTTTTCTACGACTCCAACTGGCCCCAAAACAAGCCGCGGCGTAATTTTGACGGTTGTGACGAGCTCTGTCACCGGAGCTCTCTTTCTCGGCAGTAGGAGAATGGGAGCGTTACCGGCGAGCTGGCAGCGCGCCGGTAGGTTTCACCACAAGGTTTTACCGCGCTGATGGCGCCGATGCCACCGACATATTTTTCTCAATCTCTCACCACCGCCATAGCCACGGACAAATCGCAGCCGAGCGAAATTCAATTAGATATGTTGCGCTACAGCGACAGCATGGCGACAGCCCCAAACAAGCTGGCAAAAAAATAATTCATAAAGCAAATATTTTGCATTTATTGGTAACACAGATCTGCATCGGTTTATAATCCTCACCACTCGAGCTAGCTTTGGGATAAGATAATTTATACGGCTATCTCAAGACATACCCTAACTAAAATGACCCAGAGTTTTAAAACCACTAAAAATTTCGTTTGGAGTAGAGCTAAAAGCGAGTACTTAAAGAGCACTACGCACTTACTTAATTTTTTTTTTAACGTAAAATCACAGCTTCTGTTTTATGAATAAGTATTAATTTTCAAGGAGTCGCTGTCTCCCCCACTTTTTATCTTTTATAAGGTCAGATTTGCCATATCGATTAAATCGTCGCAAGTATCGAAGGAAAAAAAATACGCTCGCCTCATCCGCGTACATCACGAATTTTGCGTGCTTATTTACGTTAACGATATCATTAATGAACAAACTAAATTGAAAAGGTCCCAATATGCTCCTTTGTGGGACCCCCGACGTGATGAACCTTACAGTGGATGAAAAACCGCTTATTTTTACCTACTGTTGGCGATATTCCAGATAGGACTGTAAAAGTAGCAAGGCTTGCCCACGGTTGCCATACGCTTAGGCACAAGCTCGTCAATTTTCTCACGCATACATGCGCACAGAAGTCGAACTTTGCAACAGAAGTTAAAAAAAAAAAAAATCGAACCTGGTCACACGCGAATTCGTTAGGTTCGCGACATCTCTATAATTAAAAGCTAGGAACATTTATACACTTGCTTTGAATCTGACCCAGCACTCTACACTTAGCGCTCCAACTATTCCGTCTAACAGTATATAGACCAACTCAACTCACTGACGTCACGTCAGTACGGTGGCGCTGCTATCGCCACTGCGCATGCGCAGTGGCGATGGTTCCGTTGGGTTCTCCGAGCGATCTGATTGGTTGACTGCAACAAAACCGGTTTTCACCCCGTTTTGCGGGAGCCGACGCAACTGTTACCAAAGCATAGAGTTTTAGCGGACCGTCCGGATACTTCCGATACCCCCGACCACGATACCCGATAACGATACTTACATGCCGGGCCTAAAGTACACAAATACAATTCGTCTCAACTCACATTTCGGACACGCTAAGCTATTTTTCTGCGCCAACCTTCGAAGCAACACCGGTCCACAAGTAAGTTCCCTATTCGCTGGGGGAAGCCCGCGAGGGGCACTTTTGCCTTCCTCAGTATGGGTTAGTGCAGGTGCTGTCCACGCGGTTGTGTATTTTTAATGCAGAGAAGCTTAGCCCTGCACGTGCTTGCACCAGCAGAGGAAGTATCCTCACTCCCAGTTGTGAAAATGATCCGCCAGGCGGCGATACCCAAACCTCTCGCCGCGAACACGTGTACACATACACGGTGCTATTTCAGTGGCGCGCTCGCAGCTACTCGTAGCTAATTCATACCCTCGTCTGCGCTACGGTCGTACGCAAAACAAACGCAACATCACGGGAAAGCAGAAACGAATGAGTGAAAACGTCTGGGCACCCACTAGCTGATTAAGTATTTAATAAACAACAAACTGGGAGGAGCTAATGCACTAACCGAAACGAAGCAACCAACAAGCGAGGCGCGAGCCGACACGCGGTACACACTCAGTATCTCAAACAGGCACATACGCGACATCACTAGAGATAAAAAACAAACCTTCTCACCCTCCCCCACCCTCGACCTTTTACCGAAATAACAAAACCAATATATATATATATACAAGGCGAATGTTACGTGTAATAAAAAAAAAAAAAAATACCCCGAGCGCGCCGGTACGTTAGCAAAGAGAAAGTGTGAAACACCTGGAAGGTTGGTTGAGTGCAACAGCGCAAATACACCTGTCGGCTTCTCGAGCGTGCGTAACTATAGTCGATATTTTTCTAGTTCCTGTCGCCGGCAAGCCGGACATAGTAACAGCTGTGACGTCACACGCGTCGTGCACAACGTCTTCAATCCGTGCCTCGGTAGTGTTCCCCTTGTTTGGCGTCCGGGCATGCAGGAACCATTGTCAAAGAAGACGGCGCTCTTCTCCGAGGAATGAACGAACCGCCAGCGTTACATGATATAGCCCTACAAAGAAACATTCCCGGTCTCAAGTGTCGAAACTCCCCCGACAGTCTAATTTATCGGGCAAATTTAATCTCGCCAATGCCGCAAAGCCTTCACACTAGTGTGATACAAGCTTCCGGTGTCACCTCACAGATGGCGTCAGCGTGTTCTCTCGTCCTGCTCCCATCGTAAGAATCCCAAGAACTCGTTCATAAAAACAGACGCTAGTCTGTGAACGGGGCTTTATATTTTAAGCTTCGACTTGCCTGCACCAATGTCAGTTCGACTGATTTTAAATCGTCGTTTTTTTCAGCGGGATCCAGGGGAGAGAAGAGCAACGTTTCGGAATGCCTACCCAAAGCTCCCCATTATCGTTTCACTACACCTTGCAAATGAATGGATCAACACACGCACGCACAAAGAAAAGTAAATAGTGAGAGAACCGGCATTCTTCTGCGTTGCGCAAGAGGCCGCTTCTTCGGCGAAAACTGCGGTAATCACCGTGTTCAATCCACGGTCGGCGGCGGAGGCACTGGCGTCTGCCCGTCCCGACCAACACCAACGAATTCCGTGGTTGCAGCCAATCGCCCCCTTCTTGTCTGATCACGGAAGATGCGCATTCTTCCTCAACCAAGCGACGCGCCCCGTAATAAACGAGAAAAAAAAAGGAAAGCCCATATCGCAATCAGCGGCCAAGTTCTCTTCTTTGTGCCTTTGCACCGCCGGTGTAAAAGACAGCCTGGCTGCCGCGGACGATTTCCGCTTACGCGACGCAACTTCTCTACACCGGGAAGAAAGAAAAGAAGAGGAAAGGTGTATACATTGTATCTTAAACGACCTTCGCCATACCCTCTCTCACTCCCGTCATCACGGTCGATGAAACAGCGCCTGCCATTTCGGTGTTTCCTTCTTTCCTCCTCTCACGCGTTCGGCGGAGTACTTTGTTTTCGGCTAGAACACCGAGAATCCACCAAAATTTACTGTGAACGACGAAAATTTTCGCGGGGATTGAGATTTTCGCAAATTTCGGGATTGGGAAAATATCGCGAAAAATAGAATACGCCAATATTCGTAAGCTATGTTCGTAAGTTCCAGCTAATATAGGGGGCGGTCCGGAAATCAAAGATGGGGGTAAAAAGACGTGGGCATCACAATTCATGGGAATCGACGTGTTTTGCGACATATAATACTCTGCGATCGACTTCACTCAGCATTTCATTAAACCGACTTTTTTTTATACATGAACTGACTGCTAGTTAAACATTTTAAAACACGTTGTAGCTCCAAACCACGCAACGCAAGGATGAAAAAAAAAAAAAAAAAAAGTATCGGCACCGGCGCGGTCAGAAGGGGATCGCGGTTCGCCATAGACACTGCGTTTCAGTCCTCCGAGACGAAGTGCAATGCGATGGGCAGTCGATTTTTGTTTTCTGTCGCACGGGCGGCCAGAACATCTGAGGACACCCACACAAAACAAGGCGCAGCTGCGTTAAACGCGATGTATGTTATGTCACGATTTGTTTTAGGTCGTAAACGTTGATCGTCAACAAGCGGTACACTAATAAAACAACGCCGTCAATTCCGAATCGCATATTCGAAGGGACACGCCACCAGCAAAAATAGCATCTTAAAACTTTTGGGAAAAAAAAAAAAGCGATGGAGCGGAATGGGCCGAGTCGTTAACGCTAACTAACGTTAACTATCCAAAATAAAGCAACGTTCAACCCGCCGTTGTCAGAATTAATCTTCAGAATCCACATGGCAGGCGCTCGGTGACCATCCGTCGACCGTGACAACTTTCGTTTAGGACTAGTGCCATCTCGGCAAGCACCGACGATGATCGATCACATCGACTTTTACGCTTTTAAGGCCACTTTCACGTCCGAACTTCCAGGGCAGCTCCGTGAGAGTCGTCCAACCGCCGACCCCACACAGACCGTGCGTGAAAAACACATTTTTGAGTGTCAGGCAGCAGCAAAGCTTCTTGCATGGGGAAACCCATGCAACCCCTCGAGCGGCGGATTCAGTGACGAGTGGACGCAGGCCGTGCATGGTTGTTGCCGCGTGGGGTGTAGCAGCCTAGCACGTTGCCCCTTTATTGTATTATCGCCGCGTAATAGTTATGGCGTGGCTCGTGAGCCTCCGTCACCTACGTTGCGAGCCAACACAGCAAAACAATCTCACATTTCTGAGGTTGACCGCCAGGGCGGCGACACCCTAGGTGAAACTTCCGAATCAGTCCAGGGTAACGGAGACATCACTCTAAACCGCAACATCCCGTGCCCGCGAAACGTTCACAACTTCGGAAAATGGGCGAAACAGCGATCGGTCATCGAAAACAAAGTCATTTGCAGTATTTATTCATTTATTTACTAAGAACTATAAGTGAGGCGGAGCAAGTTACACAGATTACAGCTGCACCCGAACGTGCGCAACCAAAGCGTTCGCCCAAAAGGACTAACAAAAGGGGTATCGAAAAGTTTCTATTTTACTTTTTTTTTTTTTTATGTAAAGAGACGAGTTGTACAGTACCGGCGTGCGACATTCGGCAAGGAAGAAAGCCCGCACAGCTTCGGATCAAACAAGAGCCAGATCCAACTATCTTCGGTGTGAAATTAAGATATTTGGCAATGTAAATTACATCTACATTTAATAGGGCACATTGTTGTGCAAAACAGAAAAAAAAAATAATATATATATATATATATATATATATATATATATCACATATTACGCTCGAAAATGTTTTTAAATTGTAATAGGACGACAAAAAAAAAAATGGAGATACTTTAATTGCTTCACAATTTCAGTCCACAAAACAACCCCCCCCCCCCCCCTTTTTTTTTTCCATAAATTTCGCGAAAGTACAAGTCAATTTCGACAATTCTGTACAGAGTCCCGCAAACAACGGTTTAGCTTTAATATAAACAATACTCTCACGGAGCTTTGACAACGATGCTAAAAGATTGCGATACATGCTCGTGACGTGAGGCAAAGCCATACGCAGGTAACGCGGCCGGCCAGAGCCTCGGGCCACAAGACGCGGACACCCGAAAGTTACCTTCGACGGACGCACTCGCGGTCGTGGGCACAAGACAGCCAAAGAACCCGGTAGCAACACAATACCTCCCGCCCCCCCCCCCCCCCCCCCAAAAAAAAAATAAATAAACAATAATTGCGCCATCGTAAGAAAGAAAACAAAACGCACGAAGAGCGTTTGCAGCAGGCCAAGAGGCACAATGCGGGCCACGGGTCCCGCATAGTGCGGAGCGGAGCAGACGTTACGAGCCATCAAAGTCACTGGGACGCCGTACGACCATCGAAGAAGCGCAGCGAACGCGTGCGGCGCGCAGTCGCGTGTTCCGAACACCGGAAATCCACGGGACGGCTCGCAGCTCCGGCTCGTCGCAATCGATAACGCCGGGATAAATACGGGTGCCCGGCAGACTGCGTGCGCTCAACAGGAAGCGCTGCACCGCCACCGAAAACGGCGCCCCTCGAAATAACGAAGAGGCGGCCATCAACGGTGCAAGGGGAACGACGTTGGCACACAGCGCGTCGTCGTCCGTCTCCCGGGGCAGGGAAGGCTTTCCCCGTCCTCAAGGCGAGCTCGAAGAACCCCGACCGACTCCTCGTATCGTCGTCTCCCGACCAATCCTCAAAATACTCCCCCGGTCGGCTACAGCCGGAGACGGGGAGCCGTTGGCCAATTGCTTCAAGCGCGCTGGGCGAGCGCCAGGACAACACCACAACACCGAGCTAACAACACCAGACTTGGGGTTTAATCCTCTACGAGTAACGGACTACTTGTAATCCATTACTTTTTCGATTAATTTTGTTTCCACGACAGTAATCGTAACGTAATTACAAAATTTCAGTAATGAATTACTCTATTACTCATCATTTTAATATAAAAGGGTATATATTATAACCAAAGTTGGATTGTGCAATATGTTCGTACAATTTTTTTTTCTGCTGTTTTTGTTTTGTTTTTTTGGCGGAGCGTCGGCCAACACTTTGCACTGTGAACGCGGGCGACTCTTTATGAAATGAACTCTCAATGAAAAGTCGCAGTGTCGACGAAACGATCAGACGATGACACAGTTATTCGACAAACCTTGACACAGGTCGGGAACGTCAAAAGCACGATGGAATGGCAATCAAAAATGCTTCGATGCACTTCAGCACCAGCGCAACCACTCCTCCAAAACCTGCGCTCTCAACATTTTCTACTTTGGGTCACCCGAAGCAGAACGAAAGGCAACGTGCGCAGCCTTTTTTTTTTTTTTTTTTTCATTGATTAATGAGATTTAATACATTGCTGTCATTCTTTATTAGAACGGTCACAACAACGTGGCACTGCGGGATATTGAATGCGGTATCGCCATACGAATTTGTGGAAACATAAAATTTTAGTTTTTTTCTTGAGAAGTATCCGAGCAAGTCACTGGTAAAGTAACGAAAAAAGTAATAAACCACCTTTCTAATTTTTTTTTTTTATTTTTTGCGGAAGCAATTGGTAACGGTAATTATTATATTTAAGGCTGAGTGATTGGTAATCAGATTCTATTGCATTTTTCAAGCAACGGGCGCAAGTCTGTGCCAAACGTGCCAAAAGCAGAGAAGACCCAAAAAATAAAAAAGCGAGCGGTTGAACACAGAAAAAAGAATTAGTCGGGTTGCGAAATTGAGACAAGAGAGAATATAGGCGAAACGATCAACCTGAACAGTAGACAAGAGCCGAATAAAAACTAAAACCGTCGACGTGTACATGCGTGGGGAAAACAAGCAGACGGCGCGCGAAAACAGAGCGGGCAAAGAAATAAAAAGGCTCAGCAGGAGACGGCGTCAAAACGAACACAACGTGGTGCGAGCAGGAGCGGCGGCGGAGCGCCGCTCGCGTTGACGACGGCGGCGGTATCGGCGTGTCGCAATGGCGTGTGGCGGCGGGAGCAAAGGGTAGCCCTTGTTTTGAGCGGCGGTCGACTCACCTGTTTCCGCTTGGCGACGTCGTCGGCGAACTTCGCCTTGAACTGCGCCAGCACGTCGGCGGCAGTGCCCAGGTCGGCGCTGGGCTCGCGGTCGTCGAGGAGCAGGTAGTGTCTCCAGTGGGCCGAGTCGAAGCCCCAGTGGCACGTCCGGCTCTCGCGGGCGCGGTGCGCGTGGCAGACGAACCTCCGCGGCGCGAAGAGTAATCCGCACTCGCGACAGCGCACACTGGGCGAGCAGGGCCCCAGGTACGCGTCCAGCACCAACGAGCCCGTCGCCCCGCCGAAGCACTCGTGGTACACCGGCACCGGGTCGGGCCCGCCGGAGGAGCCCTGTGGAGGGGCGCCCTGGTGGATGAGCGCGGCGCAAAGCCGCTCCGCGTCCGACTTGGTGATGAGTCCGCAGCTCGGCGCGCTGGACGGAATCACGCCGGTTGCCTTGAGAACGTCCAGCTGCTCGGCGTTACAGCGCGAGCAGAATATGTGTAGCTCGTCGCAGACGCCGTTGATTTGAGGCTGCGAGAACTCGGCCAGCACCGTGGACAGGATCTGGGGCAGGCAAAGCCGCCGCTCGCCGCCCACCGAGAAGCAGGAGATGGAGTAGGACTCGAGCTGCGTCTCGGACCGCTCGCTGCACCGGGACTGATCCGGGGGCGTGAGCAGCGGCGGCTGCTGGATCGGAAACGGGGCGGGCGCTGGTAGCTCCTCGTCGTCGCCCGAGCCGGGCGACCCACCGGCGGCCGCCATCAGGCATCCCGGCGGGCCCTGGAGGCTCGACACGGCCGCCGCTTGGTAGCTCTTGAGCACGCGCTTCAGGTGCGGGGTGCAGCCCGTAGACCCGCCGCCCGCGACCGCCTGGACCGGCGGCGGCGGGCTGCGCTGCGGAGCCGACGTCGACGGCGGCTCCATGGCGACGGCGCCTCAGCGCTCATGGGCCGCCTCCGCGCGAGGCCGGTGCTGATCCTGCGCGATGCTCATCGCCGTCTGCCGAGTCGCACGGCCGGCCGCCGAGAGGCGCTGCGGGCAGGCTCTTCCGCGCTCTCAACACCACTCCCCGCCGAGAGCACAACCTATTTCGCCGTCTTCTTCCGGGGCCACCGTGCCGGAGCGTTAGCCCTTTTATGCGAAGCACGCCGACTCGGGCTTGCCGCACTAGCAGCGGAGACGTCGCAACGCCTGTGGCGCGTGCCGATCGGGCAATCCTGACAGCCAGCACGGAAAACTTTCCCGGGCAGTCGCTCCCTACTCACCGGGTGGCGACGCAACGACGACTAAAGTCCGCGTCCGAAGAATCCCGAGAGCTCGCACGGCAGCCGTCAGCCGTTGCGGTTGGAAAAACAATAAACAGTAGCACTCCAAGCACCACACCACTGCCACACTCTGGTCGTTTTTCGTGCCCGAAGCCGCAAAGTCTAAGCAGACAGCAGCACTTCGCAAAGAGGGGAAGAGAAGTGGGCGAACGTGGGGCCTTCGGCGGACTCCAGCCACAACCAACGTCGGCCGCAAAGGCAATACAAACAACGAAGCCGACCGGACCAACTCTCGCGACACCCGCCAGTAACCCAAGTAACTCCGCGCTCTCCGCACTGCCGCCTCTAACCCTGCGCGCAAGGCGCGCGAACCTAAACGTCCAACAATAATATCCGACCATAAAGGGTCACAGACGGCCCAGTCGAGAACGTAAGAAATGAACGCTCCCAAGAAGCCTTCGGTGTAAAGAGAAGGAAAGGAGTACTACGGAGGGAAGGCTGTTCCCGTCAAAGCGCGTCCTCCCCGCTCCTGGCTTTCTCGCTCGATGTCCTCCTCTCCCGCCGCTGCGGTGGTGGCGTCAGCGACAGGCCGCGCTGCCGTGTTTTGTCTGGGCGCCTGCTGCCGCCGCCGGCAGCAGCGCAGCGCTATGCGGCGGTCCGATCACGTGACCGCGCGTGACGTCGCCGACTTTTCTCCTCTCTCTCGGATAGACACACAGACGTTCGACCTTCAGAGCGGCCCCGCCTTCACGCGGCGGCGCTGGAGCAGACGGGCAGACTCGTCTGCTGGCGCGCTTCCTCCTTTTCCTCCCCGCGCGCAGGAGAGTGGGAAGAGATAAAAAAGAAGAAAAAAAAAAAAACAAAAATGGCAAACGCGAGCGCGACGCGCGCGTTCTCTTTTTTTCTCTTTCTCTTTTCCTCTCCCCACTCCCGGAAGGTGGTGCCGTTCAGGGGTTGTTCAGGCAGTTCAGGCAACGTTCAGGTGCCGTGCCGGCTTTTCTGGTTTTTCGCGCCGCTCTTGGCGTAGAGCGAAGGTAATCGACTTTCCCGAACTTCTCGCGCTGGAGCAGCACAGCAGCACCAGCTATGCTCCGGTTCAAAGGGTTTCGTACGCGCAGCATTGTGGCGGGCGCGAGCGCGTTATGTGAGACTGTTCCTTTCTTTTTGTCCCTTGTCTCGGATTAGTTATTCGAGTCGCCCCCTTACCCCCTGAAGGTTCGAGAGTTTTAAGTAAACAATACGAGAGAGGAGGACAAAAATCCCCCCCTCCTCCGTCTGATTAATTACT
>NW_024610420.1:0-55501 GCF_016920785.2 Ixodes scapularis
GGTGCCGTAGAATTGTGCGCGTCGCTTTTGGGGCTCGCGGCATTTCGCTTTAGTGACGTCGGCGTTGGCTTCTGGGGACGACAGTATATTGACAAACGGACAAACGTGTTGCTTCGTACCGATGCAGCCAGCGAGTCAAAGGGACAGCACGTCCCTCTGCAAACTGCGTGCACGTGGAGACAGGTTTACAACGAAAGCTCTTCAAACCTCGCGACTCTAAAATTGGTTTCATGGGTGGTCGCGTGGGTCTCTAGGCTTAGTGGCTTTGCTTTGCTTTCTGATCTGTCACATCGAACGATGCAAGGCAAGGAAACAGCTCCCGCATCGGTAGAACGCGCTAACCAGTGGCATAGCCAGAAACTTTTTTCGGGCCGGGGGGAGGGGGGGGGGGGGGGGGGGGGGTCAAAATGCATGTGTATATTATAGGGTCGACGGGATTTCGGGGGGGGGGGGGGGGGGGGGGCTGAAGCCTTATAAGCCCCCTCCCGGAGGCTAATAAGGATGCCGGGATAAATTCAGGCCTAGTTTTGTCTGCTGTTTCAAGAAGAGCTCGCTGCCACATAGCTAAACCAAGACAGTCAGAGAGGCGGAGCTGGGCTCACTCGACAAGGCTTCGAATGCACGAACTGAAGCCCTTGAGAGAGCGTCAGTTCGTGCATTCCTTATTTGCCACATTCGGAGTTGCATTTTTTCGCACTCGTTAGAATTGTTGCAATACATGTGACTGCCTAGAGGAATTCGCCAAGAACGGACTTCAATAGACACCCTCCTGTCAACGCGTCGGGATTCAACTCTTTCGGGATTGAACTCTGAATTTAGGAAAATTTGGAATTGAAACAAAAATAAACTCCGGTAAACTTTGAAGTTTTGGCAAAAAATAAACTCGATGTATTTACTTATTTCTTTTTTCTTCCAGTTTAATTTTTTTGTTTTAAAATTTTACTCGGATAAATAATCACATTTTATTTTCTTTAAATCTTAACGGACGTTTTAGTGGAAGACTGCCAGTGAAGTCAAAGGTTTACCTTGGCCAGCCGGACCTACAACCGTCATGAATAGCAGTTTAACAAGCTTGATAGCTCAAACATTACTACTTTATCGCGAATATAGATATAAATATTTGCATATAATATGCGCCATTGTTCTCACTTTTCTAGTACTCTATGTAAAAAAAAAAAAAAAGAAAAAAGATAGTAGTAGATATAACAAGTGGAAAACATTCGGGTAAGGCTCCAAGAACTTCTAACTTTAACGGGCAAAACAGACTTACAGGTTAAAATAAATGCAGAGGATGAGCAACGCGGGTGTTGTATGAATTAGTCGAATATTTGAACTTAAGCCGAGTACCCGAATACAGCGCAAAAAGAAATAGGTCTAGTCTCATAAAATACACGGAATGAAAAGCTCATCTCGTCTTTGGCATTGGGCAAAAACGCCAGCGCTGAAGGTACACCTTGAACGTTGCAACTTTGAAGGAAACAAAATTATGCAACATGTTTTTATTTATTTTATTTTAAGTATAAAAATCACAAAAACAAATTATGAATAAACACAGAGTATGGTAAAGAACTATCACTATAAATTAAAAAAAAAATCAAATGTTTTTTTAATTGCGTTGCTTTATCTTAAAAACTAAAATTTTAAGATAAAGCAGTGATTTATATATTGTTTAAAAGAACGTTTTAATAAGAATATATGACATAAATTTTAATGTTGTGGCTGTTCAATTTTGTTTAGATAACGGCTCAGAAATGTAGTGACAAGACGTCAAAGGAGCCATGTTTGCGCATTTTTGGCGCAAGATATATGATCTCCACAATGCTGTACGTACTTAAATGAACAGTTCCTATAATCTTTTATAAGTTAAAAATATTTTAGATTTCTCACATTTGTAGTTTGCGTAGTAGGTGTCACCAAACATGACATAAACGAAAACTTCAAAAATCGAATATGCCGTTCTGGCACACTCAAACATTTTTTTTTGTTATTTTTTTTATTTAAATATTATGTTTTTTGCAAAGTCTTTTTGATTACGTTTCCAACACATGTTTGAGGCGTAACGTATAAAAACAATTAACAAAAACAAAAACAAACAAATATATCCGGGCTCGCATGCATGATCTTATCTGAACAGAGCCTACTACGGATTCTTGAGGCATTCGACTGGACAGAGTAGGGAACGTTTCAGCGAATAGAAAAGCGTCTTTTATACTTTTTTTTTTTTTCTGGTTGCAAGTTTTGTTTGAATCACTTTTGCCTTTGATGTTTCCAGGAAACAGATGCACGACCCAGCTTTGTCTCCTTGAAAAATTAGTAGCGAGGGAGACATGGTTTCTGACTACTAACATCAACCGAATTGAATACGTTCGGCGAAGCTGTCGTGGAACCGAGCCGGAGGTTCGGTGACACAAAGCAAACCTTCTCTCTGATCTGTTGGTCGGGAGAGGCAAGTGGTTCGAGAAGTTTTTGTTATCGGTGCGAACATCGGTCTCGAGGTAAAAGTCGCTTCGAGCACTGGCAGTTCTTCCTGATTAAGTTCTCGCTGCCCCCTTTTCTTGTTTCCTCTCTTTAGAGTTCACGACGTCTTGATATATTTACGTCTTTGGAAAGTCTAACGGCAACTCACCAATCATTTCATACCTCATGAAAAGTCTTATCGACTTATATATAGTTGGTGAAGGCGAACACTCGTCGTCACTTTATGTTATCGTTTTTCTTGTATTTTTCAGATGCCTCGCCGATTCAGTGACACATTAAATAACACGGAAAGAAGATTTAAAACATAATAACAAAAAAAGAAAAGAAAGAAAGAAAGAAAAAAAGAAAAGAGCCGCCTATGTGGACAGCTGTAGTCGGAGGAACACCTTTTATCGATCGCACCATTTTCATCCCTTCAAATTTATTTATTGCTCGAGGACGGCAAAAAGCCGATTTTGATTGATCGAAAGGCGCGGGCAAGGTGCTTCATCGGTAGATGCTGGGATAAATATATCCCCAAAAGGAAATGAAAACAGACACACTTATATATTAAGATGAAATTCCGTACGTGATAAAAGGTGCGTTGATTACACCACTCTACGATATCGGTCGGGAGATAACGTTTTTGAGTACTTGAGGGGAAAAAATGTGTGTGTGCATGTGCGTGTGCGTGTGTGTGTGTGTGTGCGCGTGCGTGCGTGCGTGCGTGCGTGCGTGCGTGCGTGTGTGCGTGTAGGAGGGGGGGGCGGTCAAACGATTATTTACGCTACAAAGCAAGACGTAACTTATCTGCGAGCGTCGAGGGTAGGAGTCGGTTTGGGGATTCGATCTGGGGAAAAGCAAGGATGATATCGGACCAGGTTCGTCATGAGAGTAGGGAAGGGCAGGACGACAACACGGCGCCTGGGATGAATCATCGATGGGGGAAACCTTCATTTGTTCGTTGCTTTATCGTTTTATTGTTGCTTTCACTCGGACTGCTCGAGCCGTGGTCCAAGGGGCGATCGAAGAGGAGAACGAGGATCGGATAGATGAGGATGGCAAAGTCAACGGCTAGTCGTAGAGAGCCTGGATTTGAGAGAGGGGGCAGCTTACACGAAGGAGAGTGTTGGCGGGAACCTTACGTGCGAGTTGCTGGCCCACGCGTGTGCGCCAGTTGGCTGGTGGCGAGGAGGTTAGCGAGCGGAGAAGCCGAGAGGCTGAAACAAGCGTGGCGACGCTTGTAGACGATAGACGCTTTATCGCGTGACTCCGACCGAGTGGTTGGAAACTCTGAAATCTAGGCACGCTAGCAAAGCAGCCCGCAGCGAGCGCGCAGAGCATCATCATTTTCGTGGGTCTATTATTTTCTTCTTTTCTTTTTGGTGGTTTAGTTTGGAGGGAAAAGGGGGGGGGGGGGGGGGGTTTGCTTTCGCTGTCGGGATTCGACTTTATGGAATGGACAAAACAAAACTTAAGAGGTAATCGAAGGCGATAGAGAGGGGCTTGTAGAGGAACAAGCCGGAAGCATTAGGGTGCATGCCGCGAACTTTTGTGGAACCGTCAATGCTCGACTGGTTCGGCGATTTTTCGAACCAAGTTTAGAAAAATCTGTGAAAGTTTTGACTTGTGAGCAGCGTTACCGGAGTTCTACGCAGCTATTTCGAATTTTGGGAAAGATTTTATTTCCATATTTTCTAAATTTATCATTAATGTTAATTCAATACAAAAGCAAACGTATGTAATTTTAATGCGTCGATTGCAGAAGCCTCACTGTGACAAGACCGTTTGGGTGGCGCATGTGCGGTTGAGTGTTCCCTTTTTTTATACTTTCCTGTTTTTTTGTTTTTTTTTTTCACTATTAAACATTTAGTTGCGAGTCAGAGCTCGTTCTGTGTTGTGTGTTTCTTTTCTTAGCGTTGTTACACCTATACCGTGTTTCATTTCCACCACTAGCCCACCTCTCTCCTTTGTTGGAGTTAAACACCCTTTTAAAGATGGAGCAGCTCTGCATTGCGGGTGAAGCCAGACTTTATCACCTAAGCCCTTGAAACGCTTTTATATGACCTTATTTTATTCTCAAAAACTGGTATTAAAGACATAATGTATGCACAAACTAGAGACGAAACGCCTGTCTGACAAGTCGGTTATAAAATGTATTGGTCATATCACTATTAGAGACTCGCGGTAGCATGTAATGCCGGCGATTGTTTCACAAAACAAATAACGACTAACTACTTTGTGGCGTGTCGAGGCAGCTTTGGTGCCATTCCAGAACCAACAAAACAAAACAACAAGAAAGGGCAATGAATTATATATACTAAAATGGGCTCACAAAAAAAAAATATAAATAAAAGGAGAATCAATATTTTAATATATTTATAACCGCTAGCAGGAGCATTAGTGTCTACCAGAAATATACTTACTTAAAATGTTTTTCGTTCACGCTTTAATTTCCCGAAAACTATCTTGTAAAGGAAGTTAAGCGACGTAATTAATCGATGACACACTCACAAAACAATTTTAGATTCGTAATTTGTAAATAGTAATTTCGATCTCTACTTCTTTGCTTCGGTTTCGGGTGCATAGCAAAATAAAAGAATCGCGCCTAATAATTTGAAGGTTCTTGCTCAGCCTTCCGAGTTTTTCCGAACACAACTGTAGACGATTTACGCACGTGCTTATTTTGCTTCAAGTTCAACGAGGCACTCTTGCCAGGTGATATTCGTCTCATCGAAAACTCTCCACAACCTTGATTTGTTCTCTCCCTCTCTCTCTCTCTCGTGTCAGCGACGTGCGGCTGAATTTTGAGGCACTGAGTATGAAGACTATGAACTCGGGAGTCATTCCTGTCCGCCTAAAAAGTGTCACTGGCAAACCGCTTTACAAAGCAGATACGTGTGGTATCACAAGCACATGCGGCGTTGACGTCACGCGCTGCGGTGGCGCTGCTGTCGGCAGGGCGCATGCGCAGAAGGTCCACCTGAAGCGAATTTGGTTTCTGGGCACGCGCAGTGCTGACACCTCATGGGGGCTTGTTTGTAAACAGCGTGTTGGCCTATACGTTTTCCCGTATTTACCCCTAGTATACATTAAAAAAAAAAAATTCCTTGAAAGCAATGATTACGTCTCGAGGAAAGTTCAACCTGCAATGCTCTATTACGACTGCATCCGATGAAGCCAATCAACACCAAAAGTGCACCGTTTGATATATGACCGGCTCAATCAATCGCGAACAGAAAAAAAGAAAAGAGAAACTTGTCTCGATCATTCTGATAAACCCGGGAAACATATAATTATCGTGTGTGTGTGTGTATTCTGCATTCGTCGCGACTTCCTATGCCTGGGGCCGGCTGCCGGGAGTTTTTGGATGCGCTGCACACACAACACGACACTCTTCGTGATATGTCCGGGTTCATCAGATAGAACGAGACGAGTTTAACTTTCTTTAGGAGTCGAGTGGTTGTCACGAGCATGTTTTTTGATGAGAAGTTTTCCCTGGGTTCTGCTTCTTTGATGGGAGCATGTGTAGGGCATTGAGCTCTTAGCGCTCTTAGATTGTAAGGAGCCCCTTGTGGTATCTGAAGTAATCGCGAGGGGAGGACGTTTATCGCGCCCTTTACGCTATCAATTGACTTTTGTTCGAAGTTGTGACGTCGTACGCCCGAAGCGCTATCCCTTGATGCGTTATGATCCATCCCGTGATGTCGTCAGTGCACGTAGGGAGATTCGCGTTAAAGGGGTACTCCACCGATTTTTTGAGCTACCTTAACTAACTATATTTTCTGACTCCCCGGCCTTTACTCTCTCCGGTATGCTATTTAGAATCGAGAAATTCATAATAGTTATTGCGAAATCGGCAAATGAAAATGATGCAAAAACCAACATTCAAATATACGCGCGCTTTTGAGGGCCGTGATGTCAGTGGCAGGCAGGCTTGCCAGTCGAGCAAGCAGCCAAAAAATAGAATATGCCAATCATTTGTTCCGTGCTGGAGCGCGGGTACTGCAGCGAGCTTCCCAAGCATTCATTTGACACCATGAAACTGCTTCGAATCAGTTTAAAACAAAATCTACAGCCCAAAGAGTGAACTCCTGCCTTCCACTGACGTCACTTTTTCATTGTTGCCAATAGAGACTTCGAGCTTGAAAAACACGGTGAGGACCAAAACTGTAAATTCAATAACTTCGTGAAAAAACAATATTTTGACCTAATATTTGGGATACTATTTTCGCGATGTTTGTTGGTTAGTTTAGCAAAATTTCAAGCAAATCGGAGACAATGAAAAAATCGGTGGAGTAGCCCTTTAAGGCTAGCCCACATGGCGCGTTTTTCAGTGTGTCTAGACGCGCGTCTCGGCTTGGCGCGCGCGCTAAGCCAGACGCGTGCTCCCAGTCAAACCACACGCAGCTCTACCGGGCCAACCGGGCAGCGCGGCAGCGCTTCGCGTCTGCGTTTCCGAAGCGTCTGTCCAACGTAGCCAGACGCGCTTAAGAAACATAAGCAAACTTTAAATAGAAACCGCGCGTTAAATGATGGCTACATGCCGTAATATTTAATTTTAGTAATAGTAAGCACGCATTTTTATTATAGCAATTGCAATGAAGCTCAATTTCACTAATTTTCATCCTTTTTAGTGCGGACGCCTCATCCACGTTTCGATACGCCATTGGCATCACCATCGCCCGCGCCAAAACATTCACAGCTGGCCGGCTGGCCGCTGGCCGGTGCAGAGGTTGCGTTGTTGCCGGTGTTGCCGGTAGTATTAATGTTGTACCTTTGTCTCTCGGTGTCCCTCTAATCTTTACATTTCGCCTGCCAGAGTGCAGGACGCTTTTGTACTTTGCTAGGTCCTCTCTGTTCCGCTGAAGGAGCGTAGCCTCTCCCGCGGAGCAGAGAGGATTCCCTGGACTTGTGTAAAAGGTATGATAAACTGATATCCGCGGGGGGAAGGACGTAACTACCCATGTTCGCCCTGCTGCTACCGTTGGCGGGGCCTAAAAGCCGTTTTTATTTAAGGCCGCGAGCGTGCAAATTTTGTAAACTCCACGCGCGCGGGTGTGTGTGTGTGCGTGCGCGCGTACGCTCTGCCTTGGAATGGCACAGGGCTGGTACCCGTTTTTGTGTGTATCTTTCTGTTTTGAGTGTTTTTGTTTATTTTCCTTTCCCGTATCCCTTTCCCTACTTGGCGGCGGGCTAGCAGGCCCACCTGCGTAAGGGTCTCAACCTTTTTGCCTAGCCTCGCACGCTGCCGAGTGGGTATCGCAATATGTGCAAATAAAAAGTATTATTATTATTATTATTATCGCCTTTGTTGCGAGGTCCGTGGCGAAAACTACAGTCCTACAGTGGCGAAAACAGTGGAGAAAATTCAAACGCTCCTTGCAACTAGTGAACACGGCGGTTCATTGGTTGTTGCCTTCTGGACGCAGCGCGAGACGCGACGCGTGGACGCAAAATATCTGGCTCCTCCAGATACGCCGGAATGCGCCAAAAAACGCTGCGTTTCGTCCCGGCGCCGGAAGTGACGTCAAAGCGCAGGCGCAGACGCGACGCAGACGCGGAGAAAAGCGCACCATGTGGGCTAGCCTTTATCAGGAACCAGCTGCGCGCACCGGCGATCGCCAGCGGACTAAGTGTGCTGGACCACAGTCGGTGTTAAGTCAAGAACGAAGTTGAAGCTCCTCCCACCTCGTTCCACTCTAGCAAAGAAGACGCTGGAGAGGAGGTGGCCTCCTCTCCACCGTTCGCTTTGCTAAAGTGGAAAGGGGTGGGAGGAGCTCCACTTCGTTCTTGACTTATCACCGACTGTAGGCATAACTCCCCTCCGACGGTTATTATTGATTTATTTGTTATTTACTTATTATACCCTCAGCCTCAGAGCCGAAGTATAACAAAGGGGGTGGGAGTCGGGATCTAACACGTTACAAGATGGTCAATTCGGCTCAAACACACAAATAATGACTCGTTAGTGTTTCCTTAAATACTGCAAGATTATTAATGGTCGCAATGCACGGGGGAAGGCGGTTTCATTCAGAAGGTTTTGTTATGAAGGAACTGTAAAAGGAATTAGTCTTGCATGTTGGTACGCCTACTTTGCAGTGATGGTCGAAACGAGACGATACGGGGCCATTGATGAGTTGGCTTTTTAGTATAGAATTGTTGAAGTATATTGTATGAAACAAGTACAGACGAGAAACTATATGTGCGATGATAGTTGTATAGTATAAATCGTGCTTAACGGTTTTGGATGGCTTCGAGTGCTGAAATGAGGATTTCTGCACCAGGATCCCGGACCGAACATGCGTATTCGAGCTTAGGTCGCAGTAATGTTTTGTAAAGCAATAATTTTAACGATGATGTAACTAAGGGAAAGTTATGTCGCAGGTATCCAAGCATGCGATTACTGTTAATTAGATATTCAGTATGAGCCTTCCATGACAGATCAGAGATAATATGAACGCCTAAATATTTGTAAGATTATACTTTTTTTGAGGTGGTTATTTGACAATTGGTAAGTGGGAACAATTGGTAAGTAGGGACTATATATGCTGGACTAAGTATGACTTGCCGCCAACGGTCGCTTCTGGGCTAAGCACTCCGGAGTATGACTGACCGCCGTCGATCCAATGCATCCTACTCGCCAGCGCCTGTAGCCATGAGGACTTAGTGGAGTAAGTATGACACGGCGCTGACGGTCGGCTACGGATTAAGTAGGCTGGACGGGAGTATCGCCCACAGTGGTCAGTCGCGTGCTACCGCAGGCGACCGTCAGTAGCAACTCACACTTGGCTAAGTTGCTTGCGCTCTCGTTCATCACTTGTAGCGCAACAACAACGACGACAACGACAACGACGATGACGACGACGACGACGATGATGACAACGACGACGATGACGACCACCACCACCACCACCACCACCACACCTATACTTCTTACGTTGAGCAAAAATGTCGGACTGCAGAACCCATGATCCGGGGTTCGCATACCGCTGAGCTCCTTGGTGAACCTCTCTAGATTCGATTGTGCGATCCTAGATATGATAATGTACGAATTGTGATGACTAATTATGCCGTCTATATGTTTCGAATACTTATGCATTGCCTGCCACGGGTTACGCAGTGTTTTGATGTTGCATCGGCCCGCGTGTATCGCTTTTTCGTCACACTCGAGCATCACACTTTTTCACGAAATCCAGCCCCGGATGGACTCATTGTGTGTAAAAAGCGCAGGATGAGGCCGCATTCACTGTGCGTGATTTGTTACCTGGTCATAGCAAATAGGCGAAGACGACGTGCGCCATGAAGACACGCTTTTGGTCAGTGTTGGGAATTACTTTAATGTACATTGTTCTTAAAGTACTACTTCAAGTAGGTTGAGAATACTTTACTTGAAGTACATTCTCTGACCATATGTACATATCTTAATCACAGTTCACGGGAACACGAGAGCGCGTGCCATCGTGTGCTATCAGAGCACTCTAACGGCCTGGAGCGCAACTTCAACTGAAGCGTTGCGGAAACGCTGCAGTTGAGCTCCGAGTCGTTAGAGTGATCTGGTGACACCCGATGCCACGCTCTCCCGTGTTTGCGCCAAACTGTTTGAATCACAAAATGACGCAATGTCAACAAATAAGTGCCTTATAAGTTGATTGCCCTGAATTCGCGACTTCAGCGACCTATAGGGGGCGCCACCACCAAACAAACATGGCGGCTGAGTCCAGGTCGCGTCAGCTCGGCCGGGCCGCCTGAACAGGTGGCGCGTTCGATTTAACTGATATTATTTTGTTTAATGCCCAATTTTATAGGTATTTGAAATTAGACGGTTAAGTGTAGCCGGTGCACATAAACTTGCCAAGCATAGTTTTGTTTTCCCGGTGTTTTCTTGTTCTTTTCATGTCAAGCTTTCGTTTCAGAGATTCCGTTCAAAACCGAAACTATGGACTCCGGAGAGACGGTAATATACTAATCAGTTTTGATCATCTAAGGAAAACGGCGATGACTACAGAATTGTTCCACCAAAAGTAATTTTCAGCTAACTCGCATGTCTCGACCATGCGACTTATCTGCCCGCGAAATCAAGCTTTTGTGCGTATCCGCGTTTAAGAAACAGCTCCAGTCGTCTGCTCTCTCAACAACACAGGCTGCAGGAAAATTACGAAAATTAAGCAAGCGCTTCTTGAGCCAAGGACCATGTTAACCCGCCGGCGCCCCACTAAGCAGCTGATACAAGTATATTTGACAGACGGAGAGATACTACTTAAACTTAGCCAAATGGTTCTAGCCGGCAGCACGGAGACAAACTGAAGAGAGTCTTCATCGGAGGTTCACACAGAACCTCTCTGCATTGAACTTTGCTTCGAATCCTGAACGGAGAAATTTAGTATTTTTTTGTGGCCGGTCAACCTGAGCAATGTGGACGTATATTGCTGCTGGCTCCGACGGGGGTATAATATAAATATTGGAGGAGCGATGGATCAAAATGTCGTGACAGCTTCTAAGGTTGCGAGACTCGTCCCCCACCTTTTGAAAACAGATAATTTCCCTCATTCATCATTTGCAGCGAGCAGGTTTTCCTGAATCAAGTAATTGCGAAATCAGCCCGACTCCTTCAGTGTGGTTCAGAGACTTTTTCGGCGAAAACCAGGCAAGATGAATAGCGAACGCACCGACCAGCGTGGGTGGCTCAAACTTGAAGATAACCACACACAACCAATCTCAAGAAAAGCAGCTATCGAACGTTCCCATTCACTTGACTGCAACATTGGTGTTCCCTCCAGTGAAATGCCTCGTCTGTCGTCCTCAGTCCGCTGTTCTACATTCTTATAAAGAAACCACTCATCAGTTACCGAGCAGTCGTCACTTTGAATGTGATTCGAGACAGAAAAGAAATCGAAACGTTTTTCGTGATTCCTCCCCATACAAGAAATCAAAAGCACACGACCGTGTGTTGTGAAGTAAACGGGCTTTCAAACACGTGATGGAAGGACCTACTGAGCCTTCACCACACTAATGAACACTCAGGCAAACTTAAGACATTTCCGGACTTTCGTCAAATTACACTGTTCGCCACCGCGCCGACAACGCATGTCCGCAAAAGCCAGCAGAGACGCGGAGAGGCGCGGAGCGACCTGGTCCGGCTGGTTCCCGGTTTTCCCGCTTTGTGGTGTCCGCTTTGCTGGAGTCGCGAATAGTTCGTCAGCGAGAGTAAAACAACTACTTTGGTGCCACTAGACTTCGTCCAACTTATTCGCAAACATTCCCGAAAATAACTGATGCAGCCCCGACTACACCTATATGCATTTAGGTGTAGCAAAAAAACAAAAACAAGCGAAAAAAAAAAAAAAACATTATAAGGGAATAAAAGGGCACCATGAAACTTTGTGATAAAAAGGTAACTTTACTTTAAATGTACATTGCATTTATAGTATGCTTTACTTCAAGTACATTGCGCCCGGTGTACTTACTATACTTTACTTGAAGTACCTATCCTTTATTTACCTTGTACTTTACTTAAATCAAGTACCGTTTAGATGCAATTTACCCAACACTGCTTTTGATGCAGTTTGATTGGCTCCATGAGGTCGGACCTAATGTCACGGAGCATGGCACCGATTCGCTAAACACGTATTACAAGCGAATTGACACTCGTGATGCCACGGTAGGTTCAGTTCAGTCACACAACTTCGGCAACTTCGAGGAACCTGCGTTTTTCTGTATACACGTGCACTCTTTTCACGAATAAATTGATAATATCTTTAGAATTATTAGATATCATTATCTTTAATATTGTTTGTATTTAAAACGTTTGACATTTTGTTGTCGCGTGACTAACCCCCAGTCCCGACGAACCTTTTTTCAAAACTGTGACAAAGCTGTCGTCTTTTTTTTGTTTTTTTTTGTACTTACTGTTATTGCGGCGCTGAAGTTTTTCTTTTTCTTTTTATAATACTTAACCCGATGCCGCTGCTATGCCTAAGCATTTTTTTCTCTCTAATACTTCCCTCGATACCGCTGCGATGTATAAGCAATTTTGTTTTCTAATACTTCACTCGATGCTACTGCGACATTTAATTTTCCTAATACTTTACTCGGTGCCACTTCCACTTAGGCACTTAGATTCTGTCCCATAAGCCCTTGATGGCTTTGACGGACCTGCATGATATTTCCGCTGTCCTCAAACCCCAGAAATAAATTATTAATAATATCAACATTATTATCAGTATTACTACTATTATTATTAATTTTATTCAAAGCGAACTACTAATGTCAACGTCTTTTATACTTATGAAATTCGTTATCGGCATGAACGCATTTCTCAGCGGAATTGCACGTCGGGGGTGTAGCTCAGTGGTAGAGCGTTCGCTTCGCATGTGAAAGGCCCCGGGTTCGAACCCCGGCACCTCCAGCTTCCTTTTGTTTTCTTTTTGCATGTAAATTTGTTTGTGTGACAGTGCGGCAACAGAACGTGCGCAAACACCCACCCCACGCTAATTTCCGGAAAAAGACTTGCAACAATTTTCAGGAGAAATTGCTTCAATTGTTTGGAACAATAGTCGTTTCGGGAGTGAAACGACTTTTATCAATTGAATTGACTTTGAATAATTAAAAGTAAACATGGAAGACTGAAGCAGATACTCTTAAGATAATGTTTTTCTACTGTCAATCGCCGTCGTTAATATTACCTCCAATGAAGTAACTGTTATGTCTTATGTGGAAAGGGAAGCGTAATTGCTCAAAAGTACAGTATTTTTTTTGTAGGCAATACTTTCCGTGAGTAATTTGGTTCTGCATCCACCACATATGGACTGTTTTGCCATGTCGCATTCATCGGTGTCATGCCATTTTATGATAATTATTGTTTATAAAACCTCAGTATTTCCAAGCGATATTTACAATACTAAAGGAATTTGCTTAAAAGCAGATCCATCTTTCACGAGGCATCTTTGTGCAGGTATTGTTCTCACGCTACGCAACAATTTCTTTATGTCCCTTTAATTCGCATACGCACACATTTATAGCTTAGTTACTACGTATAGCTATCATTGTAGGCAATGACTGGGTAAATATAAACTCGTAGCTGCGAATGTAAATCCACTTGCGATGTTTCACGTCACCCTCCAGCTGTGACGTCACGGAGGTACTGGGGACAGAGTGTATCCCGGCCTGTTCAAGTCTTCTTGAACAAAACAGGAATTCCGGCCCTTCTCTCCCTTTCTTTCTTTCAATCCTTTTGAACACGGTGGCATACGCTCTCTCCCCTGTAGCTTTGACTGTACTGCACGATTTTAGTGAGACGGAGCTTAGGTGGTGGTGGGAGAGGGCACCCTAAGAGATTGGGAGAGGGGGAAAAAGAAGGGAACAGAGAGGAATGGATGGAGGGAAACGGTGTGTCACATGACGTCTACTTACCGATTCACCAGTTCAGATTCCCCGCTATATTTAGCGGGGAAGCTAAATTGTCTGATAGGTTACGTGCCATTAATTTCGCCAAAGTGTATAAGCAAGGTGTCACTAATTTCCTCGCTAAATTTAGCGGGAAATGTACTGAGGGACCGACGGACTTACAAAATATTAATATTGGAGTGTTCCGTAAAACACACATTTCGTGCTTCAAAATAAGATTGCCATTATGCATTTAACCCGTGAGTAGAGCAGCACGAGGAAAAGAAATTTTGACGGTGGCATAAAAAGAAACAGGGAACAGACGTCTCGAACACAACTAATGATTTTATTTCATCCTCTTCCTTCTACACGAAAGGAGATTGTTTTTCAAGGACACGCGTAGAACTCACACCCACACACAATTAAAAAAAAACAAAAAACAACTCTGTCAACTTTAGATAGGACGGAAACGTTTGGGCTGCTTTGCTTCTGTTTCAAAATTGTAAAAAAAATATTGTATGGCAAATTGCTGGGCAATTGTGTTGCATACGTGAAACGTTCTTGCACCACAAACGCTAGTAGCCTCCAGGCATTTTTTCTCGAGCTGTGCCTCCAGGTCTGTCCACTTATCTCCACCCCATTGACTCATTTACCCATTGACTTTCCCCGTCGGGACGGCCTGTGTCCACTAGTGACGGGGCGAAACTTTTTCCGAAAGAGGTTTCGAACACGAAACAGGGGTTTCGGAAAGTTTTTGGAAGAAAGGCCGAGCCTCGGGGCCAGAGTGGCCAGACCACATTATTGAGCGTTGCAACTTGCTTAACAAAACAATCTTATAAACCACATTCAATAATTAAAACTTTAAACCTAAATACTTATATTTAACAAAATAGGCTTCTTTAGATAAAATGTGAGATACCGAAAAATAAAATAGCGGCAACACGGTCGTTGGTGAAAATGGTTTCGATTTCACAAGTTCCATAGCCACGTCGTCACGTGACTAAAACATAGCGGGAAAGTATAGTGATATCGATTGTCACAAATCCCAAAGCTCGTTTTCATCACATCATTAGCTCACCGACGTGTGTCGTGTTCGTCCCAAGCGCCGGGAACGTCACGGTTTACGTTGACACAACACAGGTGGTATATGGAAGTGACTGTGTCGGAAGATCACCGACACCAGTGTTATGCAATCGAAAATACGAAACCCGAAACCTCATGTACTCTACACATGTATTATGTTTATAAGGAATAAACACTGTAGATCTAGGTCCACTTGGTTCCAACGATCAGTGTTAGGAAGTATTTAAAGCACATTGTACTTAAAGTACTACTTCAAGTAGTTTTAGGAAACTTTTACCTTACTTCAAGTACATTCTCTGAGTATGTACTCGTACTTTACTTTAAGTATTTTTTTCTGGTGCTTTCCGAGGAACGTAGAATTCCCGACTTCGAAGTACATTCCACAAATTTGGTTTTGTTAAATTGGCACCACGAAGTGATGCTTTTTCAGCTCCGAAGAAATGCTGGGAGATATATTCTACTTTCACCAGAAACGTGAGCAGACGACGCATCGCTCCGTTGGTTCTGGGGGTGGCTTCCTTGCAGCTTTTTGAACTCTCGCTACTTCTCGGTCGATCAGCGCAAGGGAGGAGGTTAAAAATATTAAACGAGCAAAATTAATCGTAATGTAGTACCTGACACTTAGGTGCGGAAATATTTAATCGAGTCGAAAAAAAAAAAAAAAGACAGCAGAGAAGAACGTCACAATGTTTTGAGGCATTCTCTTTTGTCTTTTCCTTCAATTTGAAAGTTCCTCAATTTTTTCGCACCCCAATCTCAGGTGTCAGATTATGATTAATTACCAGCAGCTCGCCTGCACACTCACTGTTTTTTTTTTATTAAGGAAAGTACACTTTTCCATGAGAGGATTGCTTGCGGAAGCGACAGGGCTGACGTCATGGTCTCTCCTAGAAGATTTAACCCCCCTTGGGTGCAACACTCCAATGCAAGAAAATCACTATAGACCCTTTCAGGCAACATTTCATGGGCGCCGCCATCTTGGCGTCACGTGACCCTGCCGCCATAACCGCCCTTCAGTTTCTCGCCGTTCCTCCGCGTTGTGTGCTGCATCGGCCATACCGGAGCTTTGTTTTTGTGTTCTTTTACGTTCCGCGTTGAAATCGTGTGTTTTCTTTAGGTCTTTTCGATATTTCAGGCTTTCATTCAATCATTTGATATCTATATTTCAACATAGCTCTTGTATTTTCTAATTTATGAAATGGAATCGGACAGCGAATGGATCGACGATGCAAGATTGTGGCTTCAGAGACCATGTAAGTTCATCCCATTCTAACGTTTTTCTCGCTAATAAAGGGCAGTCAACACCATTGCGACATATGCAAATTTCTACTGACGCAGTAAGGCTATCCAGTCGTGCTTCTCGCTGCATGTGCGCGCTCGTGTCCGTAAAGCCGACCCGCATGTAAGCGATTTAGCGTGCGACGAGACGAGCGACGGCGACGACGACAAGAGTCAGCGACGAAGATTTCTCACTGTCGCCTGTTGCATCGCTCGGTTTTTTGAGTTTCTAGAAAACGTCGTTCAACCGTCTTGGTCGCTTGCTCCCGTCGCTTCCGTGCGGTTTGCCTCATCGCCCGACTGCCCGAGCGACAGCGAGGCGGCTTGTCTCGTAGCTCGCCGAATCGCTTGCATGTGGTTTATACTTAATATCGAGGCGCCAATGGTTCAGTGGTGTGTGCATGGAAATTAATTGAGTATAAACCGCATGTCAGCTATTTGGCGAGCGACCAGATAAACGACGGCGACCCGCTTCGCTGTCACTCAGTCAGTCGCGCGACGAGGCAGACCGCATGGAAGCGACGGAGCAAGCGACCAAGACGGTGACCGACGTTTTCTAGAAATCCCAAAACCGAGCGATGTGATAGGCGATAGTGAGAAATCTCCGTCGCTCGTCTGTCGCACGCTAAATCGCTTACATGGCGGGTCGGCTTTACGGAAACGAGCGCGCTCATGCAGCGAGAAGCACGACTGTGATAGCCTTACTGCGTCAGTTGCAATTTACATATGTCGCAATAGTGTTGACTGCCCTTTATTAGCGCCAAAAACGTAAAAATGGGATGAACTTACATGGTCATTGAAGCCTCATAATCTTGTATCGTCGACCCATTCGCTGTCCGATTCCATTCCATAAATAAGAAAATGCAAGAGCTACGTCGAAATACAAATATCAAATGATTAAGTGAAAGCCCTAAATATCGAAAAGACCTAAAGAAAATACGAGATTTCAACGCGGAACGTAAAAGAACACGAAAACGAAGCTCCGGTAGTGGCCTGTGCAGCACACAAGGCGTAGCACCGGCGAGAAACTGAAGGTCGGCTATGGCGGCCCCGAAAGCGCGCGAAGGGCGCGCCGACTGGTGACAGCTCGAGTAACTGACTCGCTGAAAGCGTCTATACAGCGGTTTTTAGGTATTTGGCTCAATTCATGAAAATTAACTACTTTGTGTCCACTTTATCAAATATTCGCAGCTGTTTTTGAAACTAGGTCGTGCAACCCTGATTACCCCTCGGCAATGCATACCAGTTGAAAAATCACTGTATAGGGAAATTAAAGGGCATCATGGGCGATTGTGTTAAAATGCTTGTACTTTACTTTGAAAGTGCATTGTATTTATAGTACTTTACTTCAAGTACATTGCACCTAATGTAGTTACTACTTTACTTGAAGTACCCTTTTAGATGTACTTTACCCAACACTGCCAACGAACTTGATAAGTGTACAATAAACGTGAGTACATCCGTACGTTTGGAAGGGGACTCACCGAGCGTTTACTTTTCACAGCAGCACAGGCTGCAAGCAAATGGCGGCGACAGACCTTCGCGAAGCTAAAGCAATTTGCACAGTACACATTAACGAGGTTTGCTTCATTTGCCGTCACTATCTGCAGCAGTGGCTTTATAACTTATAACTAGTTCCTTAGAATTATACCGATCCATTGCTTACCCCAAGACGTTCATTGCTCGAGTGTCACAGTTAGGCGCCTTTCACACGGAATGCTCCGCTGAAGACCACTGGTAGCGTGTTTCCAAAGTGGAAATGATATCAGCTATCAGTCAACTGTGATTCGCGACCGAAATGATCGGGAGGCCTACACACTGCACTGCGCACAGTGCTCCGGCACTTGGACACGCACTTACTGGGTCGACGCGCCTGCAAGCCTCAGGACCACATCATGGGATCGTAGGACCTACGAAGATCCTACACGGCCCGCTGGCAACCTGGTGTATACTTCTATAACTCAAAAGATAATCCCAAAAACTGATCGAAAGCAAACATATAAAACGCCCACAAAGACAAAACCAAAAGGAACAACGCCATGTTGGCTAGATAGCGATAAAACTGAATTACCTTCACAACGACCGAAACTTCGTCTAAAAAGTTTCGGATTCCTCCAAAACAGTCCGAAACCGGCCCTCCGGAGTTTCGCCCAATCACTAGTGTCTACAGATTATAGGGAATGACGGGTAGCGGGAAAGCTGAGTTTACGTGTAAGTCACGTGACATTAATTTTCCCGCTAAATTTATAGAAGAAACTGAATTTATGTCACGTGACATAAAGTCGTGGGACTTCATATTTGTGTTGAGACCACGTGACGTCATTTTTCCCGCTAAATCTAGCGAGGAAACTGATTTTGGGCATAGGTCACGTGACATGAAGCCATGTGACGTCACAGGCAACGACTTCACGAAATCCGAAGCAGCTTGCCAAAGAACACATTTGACACTGAAAACACAATGCCTTTTTTAAACGTGACACGCCAACAAAGCTGCAAACCCAGCACTTCGCAACCTCTACTAGACCGTCTTGACTAACAAAGAGAAAACTAAAACGTGCTCATTCTTGCTTAAAAAAAGAATCACATTGCTTCAAACGCAACGCGTGAACAAACCCGCAAGGTTAACCATGCAATTCGCACCTCAACCTTTATTGCTAGACAGTCTCTACTAACAAAGAGACAACGTCTTCGATTTTTTGTCTCTACTGCGGTAATGAAAGGACGAGGAAGTCGAATTTTCAGCCTGAAATTCGACGAAAATTTGATTGAAGCAGCTTCGCATGATAAAGCGAGCTGGTGACACTATCTCGCGGAAAAGTGGTGAAGCATTTTCTCGAAATAACAAGGACATTGAAAGCCGGCTTTATAGTATTGTGTAAACGTTGGTAAATATTCTATGGTTATTTTGTAAATAATTATTTTCTCAAATTATTGCTTTTGAAGTTGGGCGACACTGTTCAACAAGACGAGCTTCGAGCAGGATTGAAAGCTAAGTTAGTTGGTAGTAATTGACGATTAAATAAGACGCGAAAAAAAAAAAAAAGCCTAAAGAAAAGGACACAAACGACAGACAGGCAGTCTGTCGCACGTGTCCTCTTTTTTGGACCTGCTTTTTGTGCTCAAGTTTATTTCCTTTTGAAGTCGACCTTCGTTGATTTTGTCAAGAGTTCGGAAGTTTTCAAGAACAATCGAACCTCAAAGTTCGACATCAATTTCCAGGATCGAGGAAAGTTTGCGAGATCCCTTCTACCAAGGATATCTGGGGGTGTAGCTCAGTGGTAGAGCGTTCGCTTTGCATGTGAAAGGCCCCGGGTTCGATCCCCGGCACCTCCACTTTTTTGCCGAGTCGTGTTTTTGGTCACATATCTAGGGTTTTGAAATTATTTTTGTATAATTTGTTCGGTGTTATCAAATTTACCTTGTTTAGTGTGGAAGTTCACTTGTTTTGTGTGCCAAAGTGTGGAGTTTTCCGCTCTCCACACTTCGGCATTTGTCGAGGATGTTGATAAACTCACAAAGTGACCCTATGAATTCCACCAAAACATAAATAAATCTGTGGGCAGAGGTATGTGGCCAAAGAAATGACCTGGCAAAAAAAGTGGAGGTGCCGGGGATCGAACCCGGGGCCTTTCACATGCAAAGCGAACGCTCTACCACTGAGCTACACCCCCAGCGATCCTCGGCAGGAGGGGTACCATAAACTCTCCGCCATCCTGGAAATTGATGATGAACCTCGGTATTCCATTAATTTTGCGAACTTTCAACCTCTTGGCAACTTCGACGAAGGTCGACTTCATGAGGACATAAAAAGCGTGCAAAAAACCTGGACAAAAACGAGGACACGCGCGGCAGGCTGTCTGTCTGTCGTTTGGGTCCTCTTATTTGGCCCGTTTTTTTGCGTTTTTTATTTTATTGTGAGCCACTACCAACTGACCCCGATTTCAACCCTGCTGGAACTTTGACCTGTTGAACAGTGTCGCCCGTTTAAAAAATATACAGAATCTTTGAGAAAATAATTATTTACAAAATAGCCATGGAATATTTACCAACGTTTACACAATACTATAAAGCAGGCTTTTAAGACTCTTGTTTGTTCGAGAAAATGCTGCTCCCCTGTTCCGCGAGGTGCATGGTGTCACCATCTCGCTTTTAACTTACGGGCATCCTCCGCAACTGCTTCTATCGCAGTTTTGCCGAATTTTGGGCTTAAAGGTTGACTTCCGCGGCTTTCAAGATGGGCGAAAACACAGTTTTTCCGTCGTCACGCCAATATAATACATTTAGGATGTAAGCGTTGTTATTTTTTTATACCGACGAGGCCGCGATCGAATCGCAGCGCATTTACAGGGACGGTCCGCAACACCATCGGGCGAAAGAGACCCCCTCGTAGACCCGGAAGGGAACCAAGGCCTTCGAATATCTGCCGAAGTTACCAACGTCAATGGGTCTACGTCTTTCTCGTCTTTTAACGCCAAGTGAAGCTGCTGCGCCGACATAAACCTCCGGGCCAATGACAGAGGCTGTTGAACCTTATCTTCAACGAAGCCATCAGCCACCACCAAGTACACCAGGATCCCGCTGGTGACGCAATATCGTTGCGTCACCATGTAATAAGGGGGAGGCGCAGACTCGCGCGGCGGAGACAGAATGAGACTGACCAAGGATACCATCATCTAATAATGCCTCCTTAAACATCGTCATTCTCATTCGCGACTCCAACCACCTCTAGGGGACGCCACCATCGGGCAAATACGGCCGTCTAAAAACAGGTCGTGTCGTACCATGTGCCAACTCAACGCACAACGCTGGGGCATTAGGAAGCAAGCATTGGACTCAAAAGAGTTTGCCCCGATTTTCATCCTCCACGTTTCAAGCCTGCGGCGATGTGTGGGAGTAAGCGAGCTTACAGAGGCTTGCTGTTTGAGGAAGCGATGAAAGGAGTGCCTACCGTCCTTCCACGGTGCTGATGAACGTTGATAAAGGCGCCTGGTTCACACAGTTGCGTAGCTCGAGTGCGGAGCAACCTGGGCAACAAGCTGATACTAAAGTTACGACAGAGTAACGGGACAACTCTTCTATCGCGGAAACAACCGACAACTTGTAATCATGAAAGCCGCAAGAGTCGAGCCGACATCGCTAAAGGGTGATTTCAGATAAGATCGACCAAAGGATGGCTAGTCAACATTTTCAAATCAACTGATGTTTTTATATGTTATTGTCTAGTGTCTGGTATGAACGAATCCAAACTTAGTTTTGACTAGAAAAAATACTTGGGGACAGGAAAAATCGTAAGGCATGAGGTGGTGGACAGTTGCATTAACGCGCACTGATGGAGGGGGGCCCGTTTGAGAGTGAATAACTAAAGCGATAACTTTAGGAGAACTCTAATACGTTTTAGGCGCAAACTATGGGTATAGCTTGCTTGTAATATAAAGTAATAATATTTATTTAAAATTTATTTATTTTTCTAAAAATTGACAAACATGCCTGCTCGAACGACAAATGGCAAACTTTGGAGGTCTGTATCTCATGAAATAATTTAATCATTATGATATAATTTGCAGATATTATTCTACTAATATATAGGTAATATTTAAAAAATAAGTAAGGTATCTGTGTGATACAATAGTTAGGATATATTTAGTCAAACATGGAAAAAAAATCAAACAAAGAAAAATTGCGATGCGAATAAAAAAAAAACACCACCCTCGATTTTTTTTAAATTTAGGTAACCTGTTATACTCTATTTCGGCATTCATTTCCATTAAAACATGTTGCATCATTTTATTGAGAAAGAAGATACAACTCCCCAAAGTAGGGTCCTTTTTCAAAGCCTACACTTAGCAGTGTTTTATACAAGAACTGACTCTGAGTTCCAGTTTCATGAAACCAACACACATCTTTTATATATTTTTATTCAGATGAGGCCAATGATAACTAAAGAAATCGTTCACACACTTAAATTAAGGAGAAACTACTGTGTACAAAGAGGTATCATATTACGGACTAGTGATCCGAGAAAAGATCATGCAGCCATCGGCCACTAGGAACTTTGTTTACTTTATTCTCCTGCGACACTATATGCTATTCCCTCTTCCGCTCTACCTTCATCTCTCTCTCTCTCTCTCTCATATATATCCCTGATATATATCCAGAACAAAAACATGTTCAAGCATTCCCTTTCTGCGTGGTAGTGTTCTGTGGCTAGCAAAAATCATTTCCTCGCTAAGCTCACGATTATGGCAAAATAGTTGCCGGAGACCGCAGACGACACTCGTCGCTAGTTCTGGCAAAACGGCCGATACAATCTTTTTTTCGCATTTCCCCGCTCGCTGTCAAGGACAAGGGGGTTCGCTTCAACCAGCAAAACATGGCCGCCGACGCCTGTTTACTGAGCAGTCATGCCTGTCGTCATCTCACTCGCTGGCGTCACGGGCGATAATATCAGGCACAAAGGGGCACGTGCACACCAACCGGCAGCATTATCCCCAAATACTCGAGCCTCGTGTAAATACATAGAGTGTAAACGCTGTCGCCATGTTATCGTAGTAAGACCGCCCCCCCCCCCCCTCCCCCAACGGGGGACTGCAGTACGCGACGGCGTACTAACACAACGGCGACGATATCGACATCGCGGGCTCCGAATTTTCCCATAGTTCTACTCCACGGGCATTTCTCGAAACGCTTGATATTGTGTACGCCCGCCTGGAAGGATTTCAGGCGCGTAGTTAAGATAAGGCGGTTCTCCGCGGCAAAAGAAAGCAATTTCACAAAAGCTTAAAAGCGGCGGCGACGCGTGTGCGGTGAACGCTTGTAGTTTTGGTGTAGACAGGGTGTGTGTGTTCTCGTTGTTGACACCAGCCGGCGATAAGGCACTGCAGGCGGTAGCTCAGTACAGCAAGGGCTCATCCGAGTGACCATCAACGTAACCCCACCGCCAACCCCTCCCGAACCGGTCGCCGACATGGCTCAGGCTGTGTCATGAACCACGTGGTAGAAGCTCGGGAGCTTTCATATCAGCGCGTGGAGGGACGACAGTGCGATTCCGGAAAGTCTTTTTCGAAGGCCGCTGACCACAATTTTTTGTCTGGAGACTTTCCCTCTTTCTTCCTTTGACGTGGATCAAGCTTTGCCGACAGCCTCAGTTGTGACCTCTCTTTTCAAATGTACGTTTGCAGTGAGTGAGCTCCTCAGCCTCGGACTTGTCACTTGTGCACCCAACAGTTCTTTCACTTGGCAATTATATGCCATCAGTTGGGGTTTAATTTCTATTATTTATGTATACATTATGAAGACGTCCTGGAGCTCCGAACGAGTGTTTTGTGCAGATTACTTTTGCAAACACAAAAAGACTATACCAAAGCAGCGGAATTTTCGAAGTGTTGGCGAGTTGGACCTAAATTCGTTGAAGCAAATTCTTCCGCCTGACTGTTCCACCAAAGTGAGTGCGACGGACTACCTGTGCTACCATTGCTTCATGCACATCACTAAGGAGATCTCGATGCGAAGCTCAGAGCAGTACCCTGACATATTTGTGCCAGCTGAAGAAGCAATTGAAGATCTAAATCGCAGCATACTACCTACAGATGTGTCGCCGCTGAGACAACCAAGCGTCGTAAGAAGTCGGGACAGGCCTGCCTATGTCAAGAAAAAGCAGACAGAACTGGAGCAGGTTGCTGTCAAGAATATACGCTCAAGGCTACGTATTGCGTACGACAGGGACGCACCATCGGGGTCGTCCGAACCAACATGCTCCACATGCACTGAGTGGGTGGACAACTTTCGGCAGGCCTTTGAAACCGCCACCTCTCTCCGGGAACGTTGTCAACTGCTCACACTCCTGCCGTCAACACTGCCGAAGAATGAGGTTCAAAAGATGATTCCGCAGGCCTCAATGTACCTCATCAGTAAATCCCGAAAACTCAAGGAAAAGCATGGCGTGTGGTATGAGCCGGATCCTTACACGAGGTGCAAGGTGAGCCCTGAGAACCTGTCTGCTGCCCTAGAGTACTTCACGAAAGACGAGCTACAATGTTCGCGCCAAAGTCCCAACAAGAAGGACGTCATCTCTGTCATGCTCAACGGAGAGAAAACGTTCGTGCCAAAGCGCTTCATGACACGCTCAATACGAGAGGCCTTCCGTATATACAAAGACAAGCATCCCGATTCCGGCGTTGGGCTAACGAAATTTTATTCGTTGCGCCCTAGATGGGTCCAATGTATTCCACACCAGGAAGTGTGCGTTTGTGTGCGCTGCGCCAATTATTATCTTTGTATTGCCGCTCTAGAGAACGTTACAGGCTCAACATTCAACACTGGTGAAATGAACTCGGCATTTCTGTGCGACCCAGCAACAGAACTGTGCCTTCAAGGAGACTGTGATCACTGCCCAAAAGGCCAGTTTCTTACACTCCAGGAACTTGATATCCCGGACGATGAAGAGATTGTGCTTGCAACATGGGAGTCCGGCGACCTTGTGAAAAAAACTTTGGAACCTGAGACTTTCCTAAAAGTCATCCAAGTGACGGTTGGAAGTTGGGTACTTCACAACCATATCCGGCAAACGCAAGGTAAAGCGATCTACGATGAAAAACCGTGCATGCAACGCGGGAGCATTGTCTTTCATTTTGACTTTGCTGAAAACTGGACCATCGTGCTTCCTGACGAAGTGCAAGCATATCACTGAAAAAAAAAAAACAAGTTTCGATATTTACATGTGTAGTGACGACAAGAAAATCTACAAACAGCTTTGCCATCATCAGTGAGGACCTGTGTCACGACGCCGCTCACGCTTGCTTGGCTCTAGAAAAAGTGAAGGAGTGGGTTGAAGACAACGTTGAGGTATACTCGTACGTGACGTACGTAAGTGACGGCGCCGCCAGTCATTTCAAGAATTGCTACCAGCTTCACCAATTTGCAAAGGACGATTGCCCACAAGCCCAGTGGTTATTTTCTGCATCTGGACATGGGAAAAATGCATGTGACGAAGTTGGCGGACTCGTGAAGCACCAGACCACGCTGAACAACCTGAGAGAACGTTCAGTAAGCGCAATTCAGACGGCCAGGACAATGGTGAGCGTTCTATCAAAGAAACTGAAAGGCGTGCATCTTGTATATCTGGACGAAAATGAGGTTGTTCGGTATCGTGAACAAAAAAAAGAAGAGTGGCTGACGGTGCACGCCTTCCCTGGCATTCAGTCTTGGCACGCGTGGCGGCTCAGCAAGTCATCAACAGAAGGGACCTGTGACGTATATGTAGCACGGACAGTCGGATCTGCTTGGAAGCAACTTTATTAAATGGGTACAGCGAGGAAAACCTCAGCGTAAAGTGCCGAATTTGATTTCCCAAGGACTGCTCATTTTGAATGCAGGGACATCTTATTTATCACATTTTTCTTCGCGGGGTACTTAACCTACTGTTTTTGTTGGTGGTTACTAATAATTTTTATCTGATCACTATAAAAAAAATCCCAAAATGTTATCCTCGAGCAGGATAAAATATATCGGCTTGCCACGATTCATTCATACACCAAGAGCATCGAAGCTGCTCCTGTTAGGCACTATGGCATCCGTCACCTGAAATTGTTTGTAATCGTAAATACACAGCCAACCTAAATATCTTACTATTATATCTTTGTTTTTGTGTGTGGAAGTAAAGTTATTTATTTTACTCTAGATGTAAAATATACCGGAAGGTACAACTTCACACTGTATCCTCTTTTCTCAAATCATTAGTCTCTAATATGATACCACTTTGTACGCTTATGTAAAATGCTGTATATAGTTTCTCCTCCCTTTTACTGTGTGACCGATCGCTCTTTTTATCAATGACCTCATCTGAATAAATGTATATAAAAGATTTGTGCAAGTTTCATGAAACTGGAACTCAGAGTCACTTCTTGTATAGGACACTGCTAAGTGTAGGCTTTGAAAAAGGACCCTACTTTGGGGAGTTGTTTCTTCTTTCACAGTGCAATGATGCAACATGTTTTTAATAGAAATGAATGCCGAAATAGAGTATAACAGGGTACCCAAATTTAAAAAAAATCGAAGGTGGTGTTTTTTTTTTATTCGCATTGGAATTTTTCTTTGTTTGATTTTTTTCCTATGTTTGCCTAAATATATTGTAACTATTGTGTCACTCAGATACCTTATTTATTTTTTCAATAATAGCCATATATTAGTAAAATAATGTCTGCAAGTTATGTAATAATGATTAAATTATTTCATGAGATACAGATTTCCAAAGTTTGCCATTTGTCGTTCGAGCAGGCATGTTTGGCAATTTTTAGAAAACTAAATAAATTTTTAATAAATATCATTACTTTATATTACAAGCAAGTTGTACCCATAGTTTATTTGTAAAAAGTTTTAAAATTCTCCTAATTTTATTGTTTTAATTATTCACTTTCAAACTTGCCCCCTCCATCAGTGCGCGGTATTGCAACTGTCGACCTCTCCCTGCCTTACGATTTTTCTTGTCTCCAAATTTTTTTTCTGGTCAAAACTAAGTGTGGATTCGTTTATACCAGACACTAGACAATGTCATATAAAAACATCAGTTGATTTAAAAATGTCGACCAGCCACCCTTTGGTCGATCTTATCTGAAATCACCCTAAAGGACCTGTTCCGGACAGTTCTGTGTTTTTCCGCAAAGTGCCGCCTGGTTTGTTGGAATCGCGAATAGCCGAAACCCGGTCATCAGCCTGTTCACCCTTAACAGCGTTACCCATTCTTGTTTTGCCACCCTCTTATTTTTTTACTGTTTTGCAGTATGAAATGTGTTATTGATCTTTCGTCGCCCATACCGGATATGTTTTCTAAGTAGTCGAGTCACGCGTATGTTCCCTGGAGGTTGGGGAACGTCATGTCAGTGTTAAATTTTACCGAACATAACCCCCTGTAAACCCCCATTTTTGTTCCAAACCAAAATTTGATAGAACCGTAAAACAACGAACTAACGGGCGAAAGACGACTCGGACTAGGAGTTGTCTTATAATAAAGCGTCTCCCTTTCTCTCAGTCTTGAGGAAAAAACAACAACAAAATAAACCTCGAATTCGAAGAAACATAAACCCCGAAGACACTGAGGCATACTTATGTATGTATTTATTTATTTATTTCACCGTTAGGACAAGAAGGTATTACAGAGGGGAGTGAAAAATAAAAGTACAAAAAAAAAGAAAAAAAAAGAAGAAGTGAAGCATAGCAGGAACAACACAACAAAAAGTACTCAAACAATAGGAAACGGATAGTTGGCTATAGTAGTAAAAAAAAAGTGTTGCCAACATTTGATGTTAGTGACGCAGATAAGAGATTCAAGTGGTTGAATATTCTAGGAATGAATGATGCAAAAAATTATTTAGAGTGGCAAAACAGGCAACGAATTTGTGACGATGATGAAGACGTGCGTAAGCGAACTACAGTGGGATAATTACCTGTGCATTGAGTTGATAAATAAAATATTAGATCTTATGAAGAAAAAAAAAACATATACGAGAGGTTCTGCGGCGATGTGCGAGACTTAGAAGTAATAAAACATTTTCCATTGATGTGACACTTGCAGTGCGATCATAATTGGTTATTAAAAAAACGTGCGGACCTGTCCTGAAAGGCTTCAAGTAAGTCAGTGAGATAAGTAGTAAAGGGATACCAGATGGAGGCTGCATTAATGAGTTTAGATCGCCCTGGCGTTTTATAGAAACAAATAATTAAACAAAAAGGAGCTAGGTCGAAGTTAGGTTTGAGATAGTCAGGCATACGATTAGCATTGTTAGTCGTGTAATTGACATGCTGCTTCTTGGAAAGATCGGCACTTATGATCGCGCCCAGATACTTGTATGAATCTACAAGCTGTAAGGGTGTGTGATGAAGGTTATAACTTGCCGACAATTTAGTTTTACGTGTTCCGCGCATCGTTTTGCATTTGATAATATTAAGCTGAATGGACCAGAGTTTTTCTCTTTAATACCGTATTTGATCGAGTAAAAGCCGCGCTGTTTATGAACCAAGCCTGTGGGTCTGCTTTCCCGCGAAGCGCGGTGATAGCGAATCACCGCAACCGACAGAAAAATGGCATCGAGTAGCGGGACAGAGATAACGTCTTCACGCGAAAATGCTATCGGCTCAGATCTGATTTTTATCGAGAATTATGTTCTTGACCTCGTTAGTCGTTGCGTTTTTTATGCAGAGCGCGATGATTTGCTGTAGGTCTGTTCTGCGGGAAAGTAGACGCAAGGGTCTTATTCATAAGAAGTGCGGCTATCGCTCGAGCTAATATGGTAATTAGATTAGCGTTTTCATTATTTTATTATAATTAGGGTTTCGTGTTTCCAGGACTCTTTTTGCTTCTTTCAAATTCGCGGGTGTTTTTTCGGAGCTTATTTATTAGGCGTTTTCCAGCCTCTATTTTTGGCGTGAGATAAACATAAAATGTTGGCATTTATTTGAGCTCATGCCTAAGAAAGCAATACGCGGGCCTAGAATTCTCCAACCTTGGTAAAATATGCATGTGACCCGAACGCTTGAAAAACGTCCCAGTACCGATAAGAGAAATGAATGAGATAAGATGTGTGATTCAGCAAGAAGGTGCAGCCTTAAAGGGAAGATGGGGCACTTCTACATTTGAGAAAAAACGCTTGAATTGCGTTCTTTGGCCTTTAGAATAACAGATATCAAAATTATATTTCAATGCGACGCGCCGGAGAGCCACAAGAGCAATTTCAAAATAGGGCTGAAGCCCCGCCCCCCTAGCCTTGGGCAGCCAAAAGATCCGTCGATGACGTCACGGACAGCGACTGTTTTTTGCGTTTTCTCGCTCTTAACAATACTTACGCAGCAAATGGTTTGGGTATTCGGGTTCACGGGGTAAAAATACACTAGAATTCACTTCTAACTCATTTTTTCCAAGAAGCTCCGTAGCTTCCCTTTAAGGCCGGTTCAGACACTTCAGTTAGAGTGCGTTTGACTGCGTTGCGTCGAGAAGCGAAAGCGAGCCACCGGCACATATTTGTTTCGTGTGAAGCGTGGAATCCAATTCAAAGAATCATCTTGGCACGCGATATGAGCAGCAGGGTTGTCCTGGTTTCTCACAGCCGCAACGCAGTCAAACGCAGTCAAACGCAACTGTCTGAACCAGGCTTCGCAGGCGGTTCAATGAGGAACTTGTTCTGTCATAGCCTCCTCTATACAGACAAAGCCTGGCAGATGGTCACGTGACGCGGCCGCCGAAGGTGAAAAGGTAGAGCGGCAGACAAGAGTCATGTAACGGGCGCCCCGCTGCGGCGAGACGCCGAAACACACTTGTCCGCCCGTGCTTCTCGCGTTCCTCGGTCTACGGCTTCTTTTCTCGCCGGGTTTGAAAACCGTGTTTCGGGTCCTCGCCGCTGCAAAAGCTGTGCGCTGAATACAGACTTGCCGAGAAATGCTCTGTGCTACCAGATCCTCGCGCTCGAAATCTGCGACCGGGCACTCAATGGCTCCGTCATAAAACTGCCAGGCTTTGTGAGTATAGAGGAGGCTATGGTATTGTGTAAGCTTAAACTGAAGTTACAAACAAACGCAAATATACCTGAAGCTTAGGTTTTTTTTATCTTATTTACGAACAGATTCGATTGTTTTTTTTTTGTCTAATTTAAATTAAACGTACTCGGCGGTTACTTTTTTTAAATTTAACAATATGGTCTCCAAGCAAAAACAAAAGCAACGAAGCCCTACGCATAATCGACCCCGAGATCAGGGTCGTGATACTACTATGACTGTGGTTACCAAGTACTACTTGGAAGATCTCAGAGTAGTATAATAATTTAATAAAATATAAATATATATAGAATATAGGCCTAAGCTGTTCTTCGTTCTCGCGCGGGTTGGTGAATTTGATTTTGACTGTCACAAAAACCATAACATCTCTCTTTTAATTCTGCCAAGCCCACTGGCATGTTCTGATTTTATATCTGCTATAAATTCATTATTCAATGGACCTTGTCGGGCGACATAGAATTGAACCTCGGGCCTACAACCGAGGAATTTCTCACTCAGATTCTGGAAGGTCAGGAGAAAATGGCTCTAGACGTAGCGGTCATCAAAACTTGGAGATCATCCCTCGATCAAACACTAGCAAAACTTGATAATCGTTTAGACTCCATCGACCTGACGAGCAATAGCTTTTGTACAGAAAAAAAAAGAATCAAGATTGCGAGATAAAAATATTAAACCTGACATCTTCGGTTTCCCAAATTGAACTCAAACAAGACGACCTCGGAAACAGATCACGACGCAATAATCTTATAATTTACGGGATTCCTGAAGTTGGTAACGAGACATTCCACGGCTTAAAAGAGCATGTCACCCTAAACATATACGTTAAAACATTCTAGGTGTGAGGATCACCCCATTTAGACATGTACGAAACGCGTTACTAGTAACGATTTACTTGTACCTAGTTACTTCTTTCAGTTACGAGCAACCTATTCAGTTATTTTTTAAGAAAAGGACCCAGAAGCGCACTAATTACTTTTAAGGACAAGTAGCGAGTAACGGCATTTTGTTACTTTTGAGGAGTAACGTGTACAACACCGCTTAAACGGCCTTGTTTTTTATTCTAACCTGAGTATGCGGCTATTGCGAGAACGGTAGGTGGGCAACCCGCAAAACAATTAAGCAGTATGCCAGATAGCAACGTTTATTGTAGAACACTTCAGTTGGGAACTCTAAAAGCTGGCAACTTCCTTCACCTAGCAAGCACGATAAGGTTCCTTTGCCGAACCTTTTGGAATCGTGGACAGACCGAGTTTAAACCCGGAGGTTGCCAACACGGGAAGGCACAGAACCTATTGTCAACTTTAAACTTTAGAAGAAGAGAGAACAAAATAGAAAGGGGGATCCCTAATTCAACCAGCTTTTCCTGAAGTAAAACACTGCCGTTCCTTCGAGCGAATCAGTATAAAATGACTCTTCAGCGTCGCCGGAGGTTTATTCTCAAGGAAGCGGAGATACATATCTGATGAGAACTTGGAGAGGCAGCTACTGCTTAAGTGTAACGACTACTCAAAATAAAACAATAATGCATGAAACAAAAGCAGTTGTGTATTTAGTCGTCCAAGTAACAACAAAAGTCACTCGTTACATTTGAGGTAAAGTTTATTTATTTCTTTTATTTAAAGAATCTTACTACGTCTCACATCTGTGAACCATAGCAGGTGTAGCTCACAGATGTGATATCACACCATATTGCATTGGTGTGATATGCTTACGAGCACTTTCTCGTGGCAGAAGCGACTGCCTCGACAAAAATATCGCGTTCCTTATAAGAATCGATAACGAGTAACGTATTTAGTTACTTTTTGAGCAAGTAACGAGTGACGATATTTCGTTACTTTTTTGGGGTAACGTGTCTTCATTGAACGTAGGCACAGGCTCGGGAGAGAACAAAACAAAGTGCGGCCAGTCATTACTCGTTTCTATGACTATAATGAAAATATATCTTTATTAAAAAACGCTACGCAACTAAAGAGCACCAACGTATCTATTGGAGAAGACTACTCGCTTCGTATGCAGTCAGTGCGTCATAATTTATCGGAAAGCGCTCGAGCCGAAAGAGTACGCAAAGACAAGGTTAAACTTGTCTAGGACAGGCTGCTGTACTACATCAGTGGTGACGCATTCGTTTGGAACTTCGACACTACTCAGTGTGAAAGGCAGCAATTCGCTCCTTCAAGTTCACGACCGTGACGGAAACCTTCTGGGCCAAGTAACTTTAAGCTGATAAATGTCGATTCTCCGAGTATTATTAAGAAACTTGATGATCTTGATATTTTATTGGTTGAACATGATCCCGATGTTGTGGTATCACAGAAACATGGCTATCCGGTTCTATCGAAGATTCGGAAATTGTACTTACGGGCTTTAAAATCATTAGAACAGGGGCCATAATTTGGACACTTGGCGAGAAAGTCGGCTAGAAATCTGGCGGCCGTGAAACAGACCCAAGAAAATTTTGGCGATTTATATACATTTCTCAAAAGAAGGAACAGGCAGATAAACTAGTTGTTGGTGGATTGGACATAACTATGGGCAAAAAAATATCGGTCTCTTTAAACCAGTAGTTTTTTTTGTAGCGTGTTCTTTCTCGAAAAAGGTTTCACATGTGTTCCTCGGGCTTTTTTGATGAACTGCCATTACCCGACATTGTTGTTTCAGAGGAAGAAGTGTTCGCCTTACTGCTCAGTTTAAATTGAAAAAAAGAAGGAAAGAAATGCGGGCCCCGAAAATAATTCTAACGAGTTTTCAATGAGATACGCCGAATGGTGCTGAAATATTTATACTATTTATGTGATAGATCACTATGAGAAGGCTCAGTACCGATACGACTGGAAATGTGCGGAAGTCGTTCCTATCCATAAGTAAGAGAGTACTACTGACACTAATAATTGTAAACCGATTTCTTTGCTTTGCACGTTGAACAAACTGCTTGAACGTACAGTTCATAATCATATTTGTTCTTTCTTTGAAACAAAGGATATTATCTGTGCTGAACAACATGGTTTTAGGTGGAAGATTTTTAGAAACGGTTCATAACTTGTTCGATATCATTAACAAAAGGGGGCAGACGCGCGTTGTATTTTTAGATTTTTCGAAGGCCTTTGACCCAGCGTCACATCCCAAACTTCTTTTAAAGCTATCCAAATTGTTGTTAAATTATTAACTGCTTCGTTGGCTTACAGGCTACTTGTGCAATTGGCACCAGTTTGTTAAGGTAAAAGGACAAAGATCACCTTCCCTGCCGGTACGTTCAGGCGTACCACAGGGATCTGTGTTAGGCCCTCTTCTTTTCCTTAGGTATATAAACGACCTAGTAAAAGTGAATGCAAATATTATCCGTCTGTTTGCTGATAATCTTGTAATATTTTCCGAAATCAAAGACCAAGCTGATCATGTAGAAACCTGTCGCATACCAAGCTGATCTAAATTCGAGCCTGAACAAAATCGGCAATTGGTGCCAGACATGGCAAATCAGTTTGAACCAAGAAAAATGTGCCTCTATGACAAAAACCCGCAATAAGTCTCCTCTGCTTTTTTTCATACAGCTTAGAAAAGTTTCTTCTGCAACAGGTTTCATATTTTGAGTACCTTGGTGTCATTATTACTTCTGACCTCAGATGGAATGCCCGCATGGAGTTGCTGTGTCGGTAAGCGATGTTTAAACTTTTATCAGCAACAAAGTTAACAGCTCACTAGACACTCGAAAGACCCCTCTTGGAGTATGCCGATATTATTTGGGATCCGCACACGTCATCAAACATAAACAAACTCGAAAGAATACAAAAGAAATCCCTTAGATTAATTTACAACAAATATAAAAGGTTAGATTTCTTAAGTACACTTTACGGTATAGCAGACATCCAGCCCCTTCCGACACGCAGGAAAATTAATAGACTCACTTTCTTATACACTCTGATCAACGATGGCTTCAGAATACACAAGTCACGCTATGTCTTTCTGAAATCCACGAGAAGCCGAATGACTGCTTCAAATTTTCATTTTTTCCTAGCACCGTAAAAGAATGGAATGAATTACCTTTTCACATTATAAGTGCAGCATCTCACAATCATTTAAAGTATCGCTCTTTTCATTGTATAAATGAACCTCATGTAATTGTGATCTAAAAGTCTTCAATCCTCATGTTTAGGTCTGACTGGTGTCATCTCTTCACTGCTCTGACGTTTCCTTTGTTCTTGTTTTCTAGGCATTGCACGTTTGTGTGTGGTAGGAGATGACTTCTGACCGAACATTCTCTTGCTATTGGTGCTACGTTTTGTTGTATTAGCATTCTGTGAACTATACATTCTGGTTTCCTGTTAGTAACTTGGTCGCTGACTAACCCTTTATTACCAAGGGGTCCCTTCAACAGTTTTCTTTTGAAAACTTTGGGACCCCCGTCTGAATAAGTGTAATTATCTAACATCTTGTGTACAAATAAACACATTTTTTACAGTTGTGAAAAAGTCACAATGTCTCTTATGTTATTCCTAAGACGACTTGAAGGCGAAAGCTCAAGCGCCGATGTAAACGTGACAGCGAACCTCCAAAGACAGCGCGCTCTCTGACGACGCGCTTTTGACGCACTTCTGGCACCGTTTCATTGTCTCACTCAGATCGTGGCGTCGGCTGTGGTACCGGTGATAGCGAACCTCTGAAGAGAGCGCGCTCTCTGACGACGCACTTTTGAGGTGTTTTCATCGTTTTCGTGTTGTCGATGTGTTTTCGATCAAGGACTTTGAAGGTCGACTGAACGATGTGGACTCAAGGTCGACTGAACGTAATAAACGCCTTAATAACTTTGTCGCACTGATATCTCTTATATTGCACCTTTCCTTCGGTGCTGCGATGCCTTCCGTGAGAAGGCAGTAGTATCTGTAAATAAATCAATAAAATAAAATCGTTATTTTAGTATTTTTGACCGGAAAACGTGTCGGGGGTGTAGCTCAGTGGTAGAGCGCTCGCTTCGCATGTGAGAGGCCCCGGGTTCGAACCCCGGCACCTCCAGGAAAGTATTTTTTTATTACTTATTGGTCAGTATTTTATCACAGCGGTCGGACAGATGCATATCTACCTCTGACAGCTCCGTGGCAGGTCCCTTTTTTAAATCTTCCCATGCAGATTATGGTTGAAATAAGACATACCCTGAGTAAAAAAATATTAGGGGTGTAGCTGAGTCATTCTGTTTCCGGCAGCCGATAGGAGCGGTCACAGAATGGAAGGCTCCGCTGGAGCTGGGATAACGGCCGTCGATGGCCGAGGTGAATCTGATATCTCGGTGCTCAAGGATTATCGTATCATTCTGCCTCCCCTGCCATCGGGTGAAGCGATGAAGCGTGCAGTCATTCTGCATTGTGACATTGCGGGAAGACCCTACCGCATCGAGGATTTTAGACGACCGATCGAGGAGCTTGGAGTCATCAAAGAGGTGACAGGAATAGGGGCTTATCAAATGTCTCACGTTTGGCTGGTCAAGTTACGAACCGAGGCAGCAAAGCAAAAGCTGTTCGAGGCAGGACGGCTGCTCGTGAGGGCCCGTACATGCCTCGTCATCGACCCAACCAGGCAAGAGACCAGAGTGAAGCTCCACTGGGTGGCGTTCGACGTTACGAACGACGCCATACGAAAGGCATTCTCGGAATACGGAGAGGTCAAGGACGTGACGCTCGACCGCTGTAAAGTGCCGGGTTTCGACGGAGTGGAGTCCACTACCCGAATAGTCCGCCTGGTCCTTCGGGAGGGTGTCGCCCTCGATCGGCTTCCTCACCAGATGCGCCTAGGGGGTGGCTCGGTCCTCGTGGTGGTGCCAGGCCGTGCCCCCATCTGCCTTCGCTGCCGGAGGACAGGGCACATCCGTCGTGATTGCCGTGCCCCCAGGTGTACCGAGTGCCGAGCTTACGGACACTAAAGGATTGACTGTGTCCGTTCGTATGCCCGAGCTGCGGGCGGCACAGCCGACGACCAGAGCGAGCTGGTAATGGATGAGCATGAGGCGGAGCTAGCAGCGGCGCCTGCCGTGGCAACGACCGAGCAGCCCGGCAGCGAGACGGGATTTGGCAAGTCTGACACCACCCCCCCCCCCCCCCCCCCCCCCCCCCCCCCCCCCGATACCCAGCGGACACCTACCGTCGCGAGAATTGACCGCACCTCCTGCTCCGGTGGTCGGCCGCTCGCCGACAGCTGAGGCGGGAGACAGTGGTGCAGGAAACGACGCGGGACCGGTCGACAAACCTGAGCTAACGGAGATGTAAGCTGAGGCGGCGTCTGTAAAGCGCCGTCATGAAGATGACCTGGAACTCAAGCAGGAACGCCGGCTATACGCCAGCTCGAAAGGCAGTGGCAGGTGGTTGGAAAGAAACGCGTCGTCAGCCAGCCACGGGCATCTTTGCAGCAGTACGGTGACAGACTGTCCCAGTAGGCAAATCCGCGGAAGGACACCCTGTACGACGAAGTTCCTCAAAGGTAAGCACCATGCGCTTGGTCTGGTTGACTAGTCGATGATATCACTTCCAAAGCCTGTGAGAGTTGCGACTTTAAACGTCCGAAGCCTTGCGGACCGAAGACGACAGCAGCAACTGTATCGCCTCGTCACAGAGCAGGATCTTGATGTTGTGGCGTTGCAAGAGACCAAAATTGAAAACGAGGACCAGACAGAGCGCATGGTGCATCAGTTCACAACACGTTATGACGTTTGCCATGCGGTGGGGATGTCGGCGGGGTGTCTTCTGTTAGTACGTCAAAGTATTGGGGCAGTGGTTGAGTCTGTTACGTCCTGTCCAACAGGACGGCTGATTGTCTGCGATGTTGCCTTCGCGTCGCGTAAGTGGCGCATAATCTGCATCTACGCGCATACCAGTGCCGAAGAACGAAAACACCTGTTTGAAGGTATTCGGTCTTTATTCGATACAGAACGTATGGTCATCTTCCTAGGTGACTTCAATTGTGTGTGTTCCGCACGTGATAAATCGAGTGCAACTCCTTTCAGAGACGGCAGTACAATGGTGTTAAATGATATTATTAATGAATACGGGTTAGATGACGTAGGTGACATTTTGGCTGGTACGTCAAATGTCCAATTTACACATTTTCAGGGCTCTAGTCATGCTCGTTTAGACAGGTCTTACGTTTCACTAGAGCTACTGCCACTTTGTGGCCAATATCATGTGTTGCCTGTATCATTTAGTGACCATTGTCTAGTGTCGTTCACCCTTGCTGGCAACAAACAAGGAAGAGCTTTTTCTTGGGATCTCTGGAAACTGAATAGTAAGTTAATGGAGGATAATGATTTCACAGACGGTGTCAAAGAATGTTTGGGAAAGTTTTTTGACGGGGACGGTAATGATTTGTGTGGGAGCTGGGAACTGTTTAAGCAAGAGGTGAAAATGAAAGCATTAGAACGTACGAGCGCTATAAGTAATAATGAAAGAAAACGCGAAACCCGTCTGAGACGGAACCTGGCGATGCTAATTGAAGAAGAAAGTCGATCGCCTGGCGTTTTTAAGAGTGACATCTGCACGGTGAAATCGCAACTTGAAGTTTTATACAAAAAACGTTATCATGGCGCGCTTGTCCGCGCGCGAGCGAGAAAAGTGTTTCTGGGCGAAGCGCCAACAAAGCGAGCACTGAGTGCGGAAAAAAGATACGCCAATCAGAACGAGATAGCAGAAATTGAATATCGAGGGGCTGTCACCCATGACTCCGCAGATATAGAACGCGCGTTTGTTGAATTTTATAGAGCACTCTTTTCTTATCATCCGGTAAATATGAATATGTTTTAGAGCGAGTTTCTGTCTTTAGTACCGCAGCTGGACCGCGAAACAATGACAAGTTTAGAGGATCCTATCAGTGTAGAAGAAGTCGAGAAAGCTATTGATAATCTGAACCCTGGAAGATCACCCGGCCCAGATGGTCTGACGGCTGTCTTTTATAAAGGGCTTAAGCGCGAAATCAGTTCTGTGCTATGTGGTGTATACCGTGAAGCTTATAAGCTTAAAAGGCTGCCCCCGTCCTTTTCCCGCTCGCATACTGTTCTCATTCCTGAAACCGATGACACGCAAAAACGGCGACAGGTAGCGTCGTACCGACCTATCAGTTTGACCAATGTAGATTATAAAATACTAATGAAAATACTAGCCGGGCGGTTGCAGTTGGTAATCACGGACATAGTTGGACCGCACCAGACTTGTGGAATCAAAGGAAGAACAATAGTAACCAACATTCATGTAGCTCGGTGTGTACTCGAATGCTGCGATAGTATGCACCGTAGTGTTGCAATGCTCCAGATTGATCTGGAAAAAGCGTTTGACAGGGTATCACATGAACTCCTTTTAGTCATACTAGAACATATTAATGTAGGTTCTATTCTTTTGGAAGGGGTCCGTATGGGCCTACAAAGGGTGTTCGACGAATTTAATTATTAATAAGGCTGTTAGCGAGCGCATTCGTGTTCTTCGTTCTGTCCGTCAAGAGTGTCCTCTGTCGCCTCTTCTCTTTTGCATATACATTGAGTCCTTTTGTCAGAGTATCATTAAAAACCAAATCATTCACGGATTTGCACTGAATTCGTGCGAGGTGCGCGTTTTATCGTATGCAGACGATATTGCTATATTCTGTGTGGATAGAAAAAGCATTAGTGAAACAGTGCGAATTATCAAACGCTTTTGCGAGTACAGTGGAAGCGCCGTGAATTGGCAGAAGTGTTTAGGTTTTCGGCATGGTGAGTGGGAGTCTACGCCTGGAATGTTTGAAAACTTCAGCTGGGTAACGACGCCGGTCAAGTACTTAGGGGTCCCCTTAGAAAACTATCGTGACAGTGATCCGTACTGGCAGAGGCAGGTTGTTGAGTTACGTGAAAAGGCGGAAAAGTGGAAAGGCAGAGATGTGTCGATGCTCGCGCGTGCCACAGTGTGCAATTTGTTCTTTGTCTGCAAGCGGTGGTACGTAATGCAGGTACTGCATTGTTCGCGTATAAACGTACAAAAAATGCACCGGATTTTTGCTGTATTTATTTAGGGATCGACCTGGGAACGATCAAGCCGGACGAACCTCTTTCGACGCGTACGTGTGGGAGGCCTATCATTGGCACACCTCTTTTTGAAACAGGTTGTAAATCGTTTTATTTTTATTCGTGACGTGAATGATCCATTTTTGCGTACAGTTTGTCAGGTACGCCTAGGTAGAGCCTTGCCAGATATTGTTGTATCTTCTCAGTGTTTTTTGACTGGAGGGTTTCATGGGTATTTTCGCGAGGTTGTTCAAGCGACACGTTTTCTGTGCACACGTTTTTCATTACAGTACTTGGGTGATGTAACACGGAAGCAATTGTATAGAGCCCTTGTTGATGCTGTCTTCCCCGTCCCGCTGTACAGATCCCTATATTCTGTCGGACCAGGGCAGAACGTCCTTCAGCGCGCTAAGAGAATGTCAGTACCGCCGTCTGTTAAAACGTTCTTTTTAAAATTGCACATGGGAGTCTTGCCGGTTAAAACTTGGATGAAAGACAAGGGTATGTTTGTAGTTTGGGGTGTAAATTGTTTTTTGTGTAAAAAACCAGAGACAGTTGAGCACGTATTCCTAGAATGTTGGGACGGGGTTTTCTTTTGGGATGTGCTGCAACGAACACTGAAAAAAGATCTACCTCTGGATCCTCATGGTATTAGGTACTTAGCCATAGAGAATGAAAACGGTGTACCGTATGATCTCGTCACGCTTCTGGGTTTACATAGCATATGGAAATCTCGCATGGCTGTCCGTCAAGCCGATGTGGATGTCCGTTCGGTTCATGAGTACTTTGGCGAATCTGTTCGACGGATGGTAGAAGTGTGGAAGGCTCAGCCTGAGGTTCCTGATTGGGTATCTGTACTAGAAGGTGTAATCCAGCTGAAGTACTTTTAACCATGTCGCGTTAGTTGCATAATGACTGACGTGAGTGTTTTATCATTATTGTAACATTTTGTTGATGTCTAAGCCGGCAATAAAGAAAAAAAGAAAAAAAAAAGAAGGTGTAGCTTAGTGGTAGAGCGCTCGCTTCGCATGTGAGAGGCCCCGGGTTCGAACCCCGGCACCTCCAGGAAAGTATTTTTTATTACTTATTGTTATTGGTCAATATTTTATCACAGCGGTCGGACAGATGCATATCTACCTCTGACAGCTCCGTGGCAGGTCCCTTTTTTTAAATCTTCCGATGCAGATTATGGGTGAAATGAGACATACCCTGAGCAAAAAATATTGGGGGTGTAGCTCAGTGGTAGAGCGCTCGCTTCGCATGTGAGAGGCCCCGGGTTCGAACCCCGGCACCTCCAGGAAAGCATTTTTAGTACTTGTTGGTCAATTTTATCACAGCGGTCGGACAGATGCATATCCACCTCCGACAGGTCCGTGGCAGGTCCATTTTTTAAATCTTCCGATGTATATTAGGGGTGAAATAAGACATACCCTGAGTAAAAAATATTGGGGGTGTAGCTCAGTGGTAGAGCGTTCGCTTTGCATGTGAAAGGCCCCGGGTTCGATCCCCGGCACCTCCACTTCTTTTTGCTAGCTGACTTCTGTCAAAGATTTCATTTTTATTTTAATTCGTAACAAAAAAAAAAAAAAAAAAAAAAAACATAAACGTAAAAGACAGTTTGATGGGGTCTGGGGCCCGTTAGGAGTTTAGCAGCAGGGCAAGTTTTTCAATATATGAACAAAACACGCTAACACGCGTAGAAGGTGGTTGGCAATGATGGTATCGTTGCTTGGACTGTGTGGTCTCTTGTGAATGTGTATGTGCTTTGTATTTGAAAATGCTTTCAACAAAGTAGATCTCTGCGTAAAATGTGGTTGGGTGTTGCTTTGTGGGTATATATAGGATGCTTGAGAAATAAACCAGTTAGCGGAGTTTATGGTGTTTCCTTCTGTGCCTGTTTCTTCAACTAAAATATTTTTTTTTTCCTTTTTTGCACCACAGTCTGATATGTTAAACGACATGATTAGCTACCACCAGCTCACCTGCGCGCTTCATTAAGACAAACCATATTTACCAAAATACCAAAATCTTACAAAGAACACACACAGAAGAAACAAACAAAAAAGGTCACACACAAGCACATACACACAAGGAAACCATGTTGAATTAACCTGAGACTGGGGTAGAGAAAAAACATCAAAACGTAGAAGGGAAAGAAAATAGACAGGACGACGTCTCAAGCGAGACGTCGTCCTGTCTATTTTATGTCCATTCTATGTTTTGATGTTTCTTCTCTACCTTAGTCTCAGGTTAATTCAACATGGATAACATTTACCAGCTCGCCTGCACCCTTACCATTTTTTCTACAGAAGAAAAATATACGCACAGCTTCTGTTCATAATATTCTACAAAATACAAAGGACTCCATACAAATGAGGTTAGCAAAACAAAACAAAAAGAAATATTGCGTCCGCACAGTTTTTTTGTCATTATGCAAGAATACAACCTTTTTATCAAAAAGAAATGTACACTTTTTAATATAAAACGCTTTAATATATAAAAAATATTCATCGTACACAACGTCCGACAGAATTATAGGAAGTGCATCAATAATAACTTCCTTTCCATATTATAAATGCCACTATTATTCGTAATTAAATTTTTAAGTAATGAGGGTAAACCATAAGCGATTGACTGATAAGTGTGATTAGTACGAGCTCGGGGTATGATCCATCTTTCCGAAAGGCGCAAGTTGATGCAATAAGGATTTTTTGGAGGGCTTCGCCATCTCACGCAAAAACAAAATAGGGTCAGAAGATGAAAACCGGAAACAATGCAGTAGTCTATAGTCATACGTCTTTTCAACTGTAATTACTTTATATTGGCAGAATAGGGGCTTTGTATGAGCCATATAGTGCATCTTAAAAATATGTTAGAAACTGCTTGTAGTTTACTTTAAAGGTACATTGTATTCATAGTTTTTCACTTCAAGTACATTGCGCCTGTTGTACTTGTTACTTTGCTTGAAGTACATAACCTCTGATTTATTTTGTACTTTAAATTATGTACTAGACGTATAAGGTGTCTGAAGCCACCAGGCTTGATCTAAAATGGACCGTAAAAATGGACGCCTGGATGGCTGACCGCGTTCGTGGCGTCATCAGTGCACGTTCGGCTGATGCTCTTCGGCGAATTCGGCTGTTGACTACCTTTTTACGATGGCGTTGACGTCAATTGGGCGGCCATTTTGGTGGCCTTGCCGCTGAGCGCGTACTTTCTGCAGCGCACATTTCGCACTACTGAATTTCCTTTTTCTCGACAAGAACAAGGGGGAATGACCACGAGCAGTTTCATATGCTGCTAATACATCATACAAGACTACGGTGACCATAATCCTCGAAGTAGGAAACGGGACACTCGGGTTTGGTGGTAGGGTAGGGTGGGGAAGGAGGGAGGGTGGGAATTTGTGATACTTTACTTCGACGCTACGAAATAATAGTGAGTTTTAGTATGCGTATACGAGTGAACGCAAGCCCTGTGCGTTTCTGTTAGCGTTGCGTGTTCCACACTGCGTGCGCGCGGAGCCCAAACCGTGGCCTTGGATTGGCGCATGGCGATTTCGCGCATGCCTTTTCGTCAAAGGTGTATTCCACAGGTTTGTTTTTTCTTGTAAAATTACAAAGCGTAGCTTCCTTTCTGTAAAAAAATAGGGCTAAAAAACTTGCCAGGGTCAACGGCGGGCGGCGACGCAGACGACTTAGTCGAGGTGGCGGGGCGCGACACCTCGACACCTCGATTCAGACACCCTATACTTTACCCAATTGACGCTGCGTTTCTAGAAGTTCACACCGGGTGCTTGCCGAACGTAAATAGAAGCACCTCCCCTGCGTTTCCGATACCGATTTAAACAAAAATTGCAACTCTTCTAAGACATATATATCATCATCATCAGGATACCATGTTTCAGTGAACAAAAAAACAAAACAAAAAAAAAAAAAACAGAAAAAAAACAACAACGTCGAATTAGGATGGAATATGAATAGCATTCATTTAATTTTTGAGAAAGCGAACATCGGGATAAAAGGCTGATAGGCTGTTCCCAGTTACTAAATAATCTATTACATCTGATGGCACAATAAAGTAGGCTCATATCGGTTAGCCTTGTACTGTGATACTAGCGTGCATTAATTGTTAGCAAATTTTGGCAAGATAATTTTCATTAGTAAGTTCAATACTAATGGCACTGTCAGTTTTTTCTTGCGAAGAGCTTTCCATTTGTAACCCACACAGATTTCCAGATAAATTCTTCCTTTCGGCCGATAGCTCGGCCAAGCAAGCGTTTGAGGGCTGGGCATAAATGCTGATTTATAACAAAATGGCACAGTCGGTGACAAGCCAAAATCAACTGTTGTGATACATCTTTTTTTCTTCTTTTGCTCTTTCAAGTACAATACAGCGTCCTCTTTACGGCAGGATACAACCTAAATTATGTTGTTACTTTCCCCAGCAATACATGTTGCTACAGGATGACACACTTCGACGTCGGAGTGCGCTATCGGCTCACCGATAAGGTCACCGATCTCGGTCAGAACGGCTTCAAGAGTTTCATTGTCACGTTCTGCCAGGCATTTAATCTCTAAGTTTGCATTTAGCAGTGTATAGACCCCTTTCGAAAGCCGCGGGCCGATTATTGGAAGGTCGGAACCACTGCACAGTGGCGGAAGATCTGATGTCGTGGAACGTGCAAGTCATTCCATAAGTGCGCAGCCAACGCTAGGAAACGACGACGACAAGCCAATCAAATAGCGTCGAAAGTCAACGTCATTGCACTCATCACCTTTCTCTGTGGGTGTGCATTTGCTTTTTTATCCAACGCAAAGCATAAAGTGTGCCGTGAATTTGCGGTTTTCGTCCTCCATTGTGCAGGGATTCCACAGCTGCAAACAGAGGGCAGTCTTTCGAAAGGGGTGTACTGTTAACAAAGTAGCAGCCTAGTCTGGCACTGCCTCATATGTCTTTTTGAATAGCTTCATTTGTTTGACGAAGGCTGTCGTTTTGCTTTTTTTAAGTTCACGTTTTTCCTTATAAACGTGAACTTTATCTATCTTCTGTTTCGTATGTTCGAACTGGCCGTTCATGAATTCCAGGCCAGCCTTAACACGGTGCATGTGAGCCCTGATGTCTCTGACGAACGAGTCTTTTAGCGTTCTAACTTCTTTTTTAAACTCCTCCTTTAACTTGCGGAACAGTTTTATCTTTGTTTTAGGGTTTTCTGCTCTCCGGATCTACGTTTGGTAAAATTTTAAGGGTAATTTAATTTTTTAGTTTACTCTTGGTGAAATCTAGGCTTTAGTTGCAGGATATTTTTTTATTATATATTCGGCGTTTATAAGATTTTACTTCTTTAAAATTCTTCAGTTCTTCACAATTTGGCATTTACTGTAAATTATGCGTGTTATATGTTCAACCCTCTTAGATTATGAATGTAAAACAATAATTTAAAAAAAAACGCAATAAATGGAAGAGAAAGCTACTTTAACTCTGAAGCAAATACTTTGATACTACAAGAACCTGGAACTACACACGCAAATCAGGCTTCGTTGTAATACATTTAGGCACACTGAGCAAGGTTTTTGTTGCTGCACCTATAAACATTTGGACAAATCAGGCACCTTATGGTAATAAATTCAAGCTTACTGGGCAAGGTTTTTGTTGTTGCTCCTTTGGACATTTTTGATTGGGTACTCGAGAGGAGTGAGCAATGCTTGAGTACTGCGCGACGATGAAAGTAAAGAGCTCATCGTCACAGGCAGGAGATATATTGATTGATTGATTCACATATTTTTATTTCGACTCGGGCGCCAAGGCGATTGGTACAAAAGGTAATTAAAGTAACTTGACGAGGTCCCAATCAGTGTTATATGTTTTTGATAAATACAGATAAACACCAAAAATTATCCCCTGAGCGCGCGGTTTGATCGAATTCGGTGAAAAAGCCGAAAAACCCCGAATTGAGCGTGTGTTTGGTTAGGAAAAACCAAAGCTTCCCGGGAAGAAACTATTTGTCTGCAGCTTTATTTTGTGTTGACCCGGAGCAGCACAGCTTCCAATGAACTGTCCGCGAGGCTTCTTCTCGCTTCGGAACCACGCGTATCTTATCTCGTCTTTTTTTTTTTCTTATCGGTACGGGGATTTGTCCATGTAATCGGTTCACGCGTAAGTTCCCTCGAGGTTGGGGAATTCCATATCAGTATTCTATTCCACCAAATGTAAGCCCCCGTAAACCCCGACTTTTGTCCGAAACCAAAAATGGTTCCTAGAAAAAACAAATTTGCTAAACAAAAAACACGAAAAAAAAAACAAAAAAAAACACCACTGAGAATTATGAAACATCAACCACATAAACACTGGGCTATACTTATAATTAAGGTTCGTGTTTCTGGGGTTAATTTTTTTAATATGATAATATTTTTCAAAGTTTATTTCCTAACAAATTAGGCATTTCAGCCTTTATTTTTGGCGCGAGATAAAAATAACAAATGTCGGCGTTTGTTGGGGTTTATGATTAAGAAAATCATATACGTTTATGGGATTCCTCTACCTTCATGGCATATGCATGTGACCCGAACACATGGAAAACGTCCCGGCAATGATAAGAATTGTGTGTGAACTCAAAATAAAGCTCTAGAAATCTAATCTTGTGCGAATTGCTAGGCAATTGCATTGCATACGTGAAACCACGCGTGAAACAATCTAGCATTACAAACGTTTATATTATATCGTTTACCAGCACATTTAGCCTGCTCAGCCAGACCCCTACGTTTACGGCGCTCTTCATCAAATAATTCAACGCGTGGGGTGTGTACACTTATAATGAGACACCTGGTGATCTTCCGGAACCTTCTAACACGCTCCTCCTCTCCCACCTTGCCTCCTAGCCTACCTCACCTCCTCACTCCACCCCTGGCCACATGACCCCCCCCCCCCCCCCCCGTTAACCAATCGGCGTCGTGCACCTAACTCCTCCTCTCTCACTAGTCAACCAATCAGTTCCCGGCCTTGCGACCACGCTTTTATCCAGGCTTCGCTTTCGGGTTTCACAAGATGCCAAGCAACATGACAAAAAATGTTTCACGCTAAAAAAAGAGAAAAAAAAAATTATCTGCTTTATGTATAGGTTTTTTTTTTTTTTTTTAGTTAAGAACAGTTCTGGTTTTGATGTTTCTTTTCCAATATTAATTAAACCTTCTCGGACGCGTGCACCATCGACAAAAGGAACTCATTGATTATTGTGTTTGTTTGGCTCGATTTTACTGCAAGTGCGCCAATATTGTCAACGAGGACTACGACCTGTTGATGAAAGATGGGGTGAATCAATATAAGTGTTCATAATGCATCAGGCGAAGAATCCAAGATGGCGACGAGCTTACGGCTAAAAGGACGCAAGGTCATGTGGTCGAATGCTCCAAGGATACTGCACCCGGTGCCGACGGCACTGGGAATATCCCAGCCGAATGGACGTCGATGAAATGTATTCAAACTGTGCTGGAAGAACTCGTCAACAGTTTCGCGCAACTGAAGGCGGAAAACGCATCGCTCTCTCAAAAGGTATGTCGCCTCAGCGATAGTTTCCCTGTTCATAAACCAACTCCCTCGGAACTCTGACGAAGCTGGTAGTTCAATCCTGTCTTCATGCGCTTCTGCCGCAGCCATTCCGCCCCTGCTTTCCCAACAACAAGGTCTAGCGAACTCAAAAAGCGCTGTGTATAGCGGCTCCTCGAAAAGCATACCACTGCGCGGAGCTAGCAGAGGTATGCGGAGAGGTATGCACCTGTCCACCCATGACACTGTCACATAAATAATAAAACCGTAACAAAAATAACTGGAGGTGCCGGGGTTCGAACCCGGGGCCTCTCACATGCGAAGCGAGCGCTCTACCACTGAGCTACACCCCCGATGTATTCACAGCTTTATAAACCTCATATCTTCACAACAAGCACCGACACCTTGTCATGACCCTTCTAATCAATATGGTTGGCTAAAAGTCTGGACTTCTGCTCATTTCACTTCGCATGAAGTAACACATCTACTAAAATTCCAGCGTTACAAAGTACAAAAGCATTAACCGTCACAGATTCATCTCTTGTCTTCACGTCACAAATAAAAGTAGAGGGTGTCCCCCAAAATAATTACAGTATTTTTTTTTTTATTACAAACATCATCCACGCTTTGCCGAACGCTCATTTTTCACTAAAATGTCGTGCTAGGGTTCCGAACAGGATTTCCAAGTTTCCGAATTAACCGTTATCTCAATCAGAAGTGATAAGTGATTTTGTGAAAATTTCAATGCGAAAATGGGGCCCGTTTTCGCCCGTTCTCGGTAACTGACGCCGTTCAGCTCCATGTATTTATAGAACTCCGTCGGCCGCCATTTTCCCATTGAAAATCTCAGAAAAACACTGGTACCTCTCGAATGAGATAACGCGGTTAGTTATAAAACTGTGGCATCTCGTTCAGACCGCTAGCGCCACATTTGGGGCGGAAATGAGCGTTCGGCAAACGTAACTTATTTTTGCTAAAAACATAAAAAAAAGTTCCGTTTTTGTTTAATTTTTACTGGCAAAAAATGCAATCATTATCATTAAAACTAATATCATCATGGAGCCATTTATGAACACCTTGCTCCGTGATAAATAATGTCGAACAATAAATAATGTTATTTAGAGTCACTGGCAGCAAGACGATGTTGATTAATATTCGCGTTTTTTGCGTCGTGATTCCTTCTCAGGCGTTCGTGATGTAAGTAATTCAAACACACGATTGATTGATTGATTGATTGATGGGTTGACAACTAAAGTCATGACCAAGTTGGTGGCGGAGCGGTAACAAGATGATCGGAAATGGCCACACCCGGTGGATCTTACGATGTCAGTGAGTATGACCATAGTCTCCTCTATACTCCCAAAGCCTGGCAGTTTGACGACGGAGCCATAGAGTCCCCGGTCGCAGATTTGGAGCGCGAAAATCTGGTAGTACAGAGCGTCAAAAAGCCATTTCTCGGAGAACCTGGACGTCAGCTCACAGGTTTTGCAGGGGCGAGGACCCGAAGCACACTCGTTCGCTCGGCAGAAATGTGTTTCGGCGTCTCGCCGCAGCGCGGCGCCAGTCACGTGGCTCTGCTCTCATCCGCTATCTGCCGCTCCACCTTTTCCGTTTCGGCGGCCACTTCTCGTGGCGATCTGCCCAGCTTTTGGTATGTTATGACGATGCGTGTGCGTCGCAGAGGCTACGTCAATCCGCCTCAGGCGGCCGTGCACCATGAGCAACGAATGAACTTTTGGCGCTGGTCGATCGGCTCCGTCCGATCGCACACTCTTAATCTAGAGTCGGATATGAAACCGGTTATCACCGCGACAGATTCCTACCTGTCACGGTATAACCGGCCTCTTATCCGTGCCGTTGTATCCGGTGCGTTATACCCGGACCGTCATATCCGGCCGGTTGTGTCCTCATGGCCCGATGTATATATCCGTCCCACGGTTATACCGCCCTCTAGATTCGACTTGTCACGGATACCACCGTCCCTCTTTTTTATGGCCCTTTCAGTTTATCAAAGATGCCTGTGCGCCTATTTTTGCGCAGAGTGCTCAATGGGCCAATCGCTGCTATTTTTACAAAAAGGGGTTCGGCTACTGACAAGGCTGAAAAAGTGTGGACTTAAATGTATAAAGCCCGTGATGGCGCAGTTAGTGTGGCGCTAGCGAGTGAAACATGATGCCCCCAGTCGCATACCGGACTCCATCTTTAAGGCAAACATATTTTCAAATTCGTGAGACGCGTTTTTTTTTTTCTTGTTTTTTTTTTGTTTTTTTTGTAGGCCTGATTGGCTTTTTGAGTGCCGGGCGGGAAAGTAGGTGCACCGGCATAATTTTAGTGTGCTCAAACTTCTTCGGTTGACCTTTCATATGCATAGAAACATATAATCGAGTTGTGAGGAAAGGGAAGAACATGTGTAAGCAGTCAGAAAAAGAGTGGGTCAGTACCTTGCGAATTTACTTTTATTCGCACGGTTTGGTCGAGTTATAATTAATCCTCTCTGCAATTATAAGTGTACTGAACCTATCCCATACAAAAATGTTTATGCAAAGTTATGTACAATCAACCAGTTAACACGAGAGAACACACATCCATGATATGCCAGATGCCGGAACGAAGAAGTCAACAGGAAATAAACCAGTAAATCTAAAACAATATGTCCTTCAAGTAACAGCAGCCTGGCTGATTAAAAAAAAAAAAAAAAAGTGAAATCTCGAAAGGGGTGTTGGTCGGGGAGGTGATAGTTTTTTAGAAAAACAAAATGAAACGTCATACTTGGCACAAGACAAATAATAAAAGCACCAGTCAAAGAGCATCTCGGTTCTCAGTCATTCCGTCAGACGTCTAAAAGACCGCAAGGTTCGTGGTGCAAGACTAGCATGTCACTCATCAAAAATGACTCTGCTCCCCTCATTGACCATTCTTTTTTCTCTGTTAACATTGGCATTTTCACTTAAATTGATTTCACTAGAACCTCTATAAGCATTCTAGACAGGCGAAAGGTCAGAAATAATGTCAATGTCAAATTTGCCATATATTTAAAAAAATAATTTCATTCAAATTTAACTGGTCAAACATAAAATTACCTTCCATTTTAGCAATGACCCTGTCAAAGGGCTTAAGAGTACATAAAATATACGATAAAACAGCAGTGGCAGTATAAAATAATATTAAAGGAGCACCAGTTAACTAGGGCATCACGTTTCATAATAATATCTGAATCACATTATACAAATAAAAATTCGAAAGCTTGTGCATGTGTTGACTATTGCATAAAGCCTTTTAAGTAGACAGGTATGCATTTAAACCAAATTATGAACTGAACTATAAAATGGAATTATTTCAGGCAGCGTCAATTCTCCCAATCGACGTTAGAATAGCTCACCGGAATTTCTCCCAACAGTCGCGCCTGTCATTGGTTACATGAAACCAGATTAGAAATGGGCAAAATGTAACATACGGCTCTGTTATCTTATCAGTGACACTGATATCACTGCAAATAAATGTCAAAGGAAGTAAGCGTCGACGTAAGGAAGAACCTACCCTAATGCGATAGAGATCTCTGCAAAGGCCAGCCCGAATGCGATGACCGACTCTGCAAATTACTCAAGACAATCGCGATTACGGTTGTACTACGCTGCTAAGAAACTTAGTCTCTACCGTGAAAGTCGTAGTATTGTATTCAATAATATACAGCGCGTCGCAAATTCACGCAATCACCCCACATACTTTTTGGTTTCTAAATCGTCCTGGAGCACCCTTTCCCAGCGACATACAGTTTCCAGTACTGCTCTCCTACATTTACACTCTAAAAAATATCCATTTTTAAAATGTTCTTGACATCATCTGAACCCATGGGCAATACGCAGACCAACTTGCTTTCACTCCGCATAATATATTTCTCATAGCAAAAATGAAAGTGATGAGGAACACAAAGAATATTTAGTATTATATAAATATTTGGGCTAGCGAGGGAAATTTCGACAGAAATAGGGAAATTTCAGGCGTCCGCTAGAGAATTTCCAACTTTTCGTGTTGGCAGCCCTGGGGTACGGCCACCTGAGGCGGATTGGCGTAGCCTCTTTGACGCACACCCATCGTCATTCTCACTGACAACCTAAGGAATGCCGGATGTGACCACTTCCGGTCATTTCATTACCGCTCCGCCACCTGCGAGGCCGTGACATTAGCTGTAAATTAATTATTTCATCGATTATTCGATCAATCAACCAATCACTCGATGAATCAACCAATCACCCGATGAACCAACAAATCAATCAATAGATAAACTAAGCAACGTATCGATTAATACATCAATCAATCAACCAATCAATGGATCCATCCATCAGTCGATCAATCAATCAATCATGTGTTTGAATGATTAAAATCACGAACGCCTAAGAAGGAATCGCGATACAAGGAACGCGAATATAATAAGCCTCTTCTAGCGTTCCCCAAGCGTTAGTGACTATGCATAACAATATTCATTGTTCGACATTATTTATGACGGAGCAAGGCGTTCTTAAACTGCTCTATGATGATATTAATAATAATGGTAATGACGCAATTTTTGCCAGTAAATACAAGGTGTAAAAAAAGTATTTTTTTTGTTCTTGTTACTGAAAAAAATAAGCTACGTTTGCCGAATGCTCGTTCTCGTCCAAATGTGGCGCTAGATGTCTAAACCAGATGCCACACTTTCAGAGCTAACCGTTAGGCTCATTCAAAAAGTTATGAGTGTGTTTTTTTTTTTAATGTTCAACGGGAGAATGGCGGCCGACGGAGCTCCCGAATGCATGGTGCTGAATGGCGCCAGGCACCGGAAACGGACAAAAACGAGCAAAAACTGGCCCCATCTTCCCGTTTAAATTTCATAAAATTACTCGTAACTTTTGATTGAGATAACGGTTAGCTCGGAAACTTCGGCATGGGGTTCGGACCGCTAGCTTGACATTTGTGTGGAAATATAACGTTCAGCAAAACGTAGTTTATTTTTGCAAAGAAAAAAAAAAAGAACGAACACACAAGCAAGTAAAATACACTTTAAGAAACATTTTTTTTTTTCGCAGTGTCTAGACTTACGTCCGACGGAACCCGAAATAAAAATTAAAGTTACATCCGACGTAACTTTACGTCAAATATTCGAGTTACGTCCGACGTAACCCAACACGAAAATCAAAGTTACGTCGCACGAAACTCCAAAGAAAAATTAAGATTACGTCCGACGTAACTTTACCCCAAAGTTTCGAGTTACGTCAGACGGAACCCAATGTGAAAATTAAAACTACGTCCGTCGGAACTCGAAACAAAAAAAATAAAGTTACCCCCACCCGCTATCCGTTTCGACCTAGATGAGTTTCGCACCGGCGTAGGTCGTGGTACCGGCACGCGTTCGTGTAATTACAACAGCGTGGTGCACGTTAAAGACCCCAGGTTAGCGGTTGTACTGCACCGGCTAACTTTCTCATCTACAGCTAAGATACAAAACACCCGAGAAGGCGCACTAGCATCAAAACTGTCTAAACATACGAGCAACACGATTTTTCTAGATCACGGCGCATATAGGGAGGCTTCAGACGCTTTAGACGACACGACGGGCCTTCAATCTGTCGTACGAACCAAAACCCCAACACTGATATCTCAGGGTCTCAGGCATCTAAGGCTCGCAGCATGCGTGCTGTGGTTTCCATTTTGTTATTTTTTTGTTTTATTTTGTGTGTCGTATTTATAGTGGTTTTATATCGAAAAACAAATCGAAAAATTTGCTAAAAGGAGGGGAAAAAAACGAGAAAAATAAACAAAAAAAGCGTATGGTGGCGCTCGCCCGGCCTACGCAGCCTCTACACACGAGGAACACACTCCAACCCCCTCAACAAACCTGGAGGTTCGGGTAGAGCCCCGATCTTAACCAATTTACAAATGCTGCATCGGACGTAATGCAGAAGTAATTTATAATATTTTTGTGGGTTTCGGCCACAAAGCGTAACATTCAAAAAGGTTGCGCAGGTTACACAGGCCGTAACTTATTTCCGTCGGACGTAACTCGAAACCTCGGAGTAAAGTTACGTCGGACGTACCTTTCTTTACTATTTCGGGTTCCATCGGACGTAACTTTGTACTTTATTTCGAGTTACGTCGGATGTAACTTTAATTTTGATTTGGAGTTCCGTTGGACGTAACTTTAATCTTCATATTGGGTTACGTCGTACGTAACTAAAAACCTTGACGCAAAGTTACGTCGGACGTAACTTTAATTTTTATTTCGGCTTCCGTCGAACGTAACGCTAGACACTGCGATTTTTTCTTCGGTAGTTTTGTGACACGGAGACAAGAGGGGAATCTGTCCTAATGCTTTTGTATTTTGCGACGCTTGTATTTGAGTAGATGTGATGCCTCATACAAACTGAAGTGAGCAGAAGTCCATGTCACTAGTTGCGTGCAGTGCAGGCCAAGCCTCCGGCAGACGAAGAGAGAAAGGGTTAACGGAGAGCGATGGGGGAAAGGGAGAGCACCACGAACTTTAGAGAGCAGAGCAGGTTTCTCTCATCCTCTTCAGCCTCTCTCCGCTCGACCGGCGTCGCCTTCGCCTGTGCTGCACGCAGCTTGACAAGGCAGCGGTGATTGTTCCGTGTACTGAATTCCGTGGAGATATCGGGGGTGTAGCTCAGTGGTAGAGCGCTCGCTTCGCATGTGAGAGGCCCCGGGTTCAAACCCCGGCACCTCCATTCTTTTCTTTTTACTATGTCTTTTTTTTTTTTTTTTTTTTTTTTATTTAGGAGCCAGTGGCGTTAAAGTTTCTTTTAAAAAAATCAGACCTAGATTGAGGTTCAAATGAAACATGACCCAAGTATAACATGTAATTTTAACGGTTTTCACCGCCCCTCAGAGCCTTGCACGCGGCATTTTATCGTCATATACACTAACGCCGTCTTTGTTCGATATATTATTTTACACGCTCAAGAAAAATATATCACCCAATGTGGTTCTTCGCTCAATGTCAAAATATAGCAATATATGTAAAGAAACATCGGGGGTGTAGCTCAGTGGTAGAGCGTTCGCTTTGCATGTGAAAGGCCCCGGGTTCGATCCCCGGCACCTCCATTTATTTTTGCTACGTGACTTCTTTAATCAAATATTGAGTTTTTTTTATATTTGATAAAATACTAAGGAATATTTTCCTGAGTTTCCTTTTCGGGAGAATATTTATCGAAGTTTAATTTTGTTCTTTCCAAGCAAGGGAGGAAGGGAGATAGAAAAAAGCAAAACAAAACAAAGCTGATAAAAAAGGAAAAAAAAGAAGCGATCTTGAATATTATTGTACTAGTAGCGTCCGTTTTCCTTCTTACACTTCCTTCCCTATTTTTATTTTTATTTTTTTTTCATTCTTTTTGATTTGCCATTTGCGTGTTCTCTTTTGTTTATCTCTCATTTCCTGCCCTACATTGTGTGGTGCGGTTGAGATAATTAAAGTGTAATAAAAAGAGTTAAAGACATACGGGCAGTTTATTAGTATACCAGGAAGTATACTAATAAACTGGTTTTTCTCAAAGTGTTGCGAAATATCTGCAGTTTTCTTTTTTTATTTTACGCTCACATCCCAGAACATATCCCAGAATATGTTCTCTCCAGAATATGTTCTGGGAGGTGGTTATTTACTTGCCTCAAGGCAAGTAAATAACCACCTCCCAGAACATATTTAGATGAGTTTTTGAAACATCGTAAATTCAACCACGTTGCAAAGCTTACTGATTTTAAAAAAAAGGTTGAGCATAGTAACTTTAACGATATTTATTTATTTCAAAAGCTCCCAATTTTTTTTTAGATATTATAGCGAATATTGAGAGTACAATACCGTCCATACAAAATGAGGTACTAGAATAACAACTTGGATGACATTTTACGTCATTCTTGGTTAAATGAAGAGCAACAGAAAAACTGATCTGGCCCTGCTCCAGCACCGCAGAGACACTCCATCAGTCCTCTCAGTTTGCCGCCGGTGCCGCCGACGTCGTATGGACTGACAATCGCGACTTACGATCCGTTAAACAACGGAAAAAAAATGGCGGGGGGGGGGGGGGGGGGGTGGGATTTAGGACTAAACTTGCGGGTGATGTTTACTTAATATGTTTTATTTTACCTTCCACTCTTTTTCTTACTGAATAGTGCTTTTCTTCGTGCAATTAGTAAATATAAACTTTTCATTCTTGTCTATGTTTCCTCCCGTTTCCGATTTCGTGCGCAATTCGGGGCGAATATGGGACCCGCCCTGTGTTCCCTAAGCTGTCGGTGCGGAAACCTAGATAATCTTATTACCCATGTTTTCACCGAGTTGAAAACCCAGGTGCAAAACACCGAGGTGCAAATCTAGGTAATTTTATGTATCGTATTCTTACCAATATCTTCGGTGCAATTTCTAGTAACTTCTAACTGAGTAGAGTTACTTTTTGCACGCATTTTTTGTTCACGTTATCATCCGAAACGATAGGAAGTAAAACGATGCAAATATCAAGGTATATCCTTCCAGGAAGTCCCTCGTGTTTTGTGTGCCCTGAGCACAATCGCGTTGACCTTGACCGCGTAAGGATCTATGTAGTATGTAGCGCACGTGCAGAGAACGAGTCGCGAAAGCTGCAATTGTGTTGGGATAATTGTATAACTGAAGTCCACCTTGGTTTTATTTTTGGCTCGTCAACGAATGTTCGTCGAGGCACGTGAGAGAGCAAACATGGCCAAATCCGCAACATTTTTTTTCCTTCTACCCATCTCCTTTGCCCGAAGCAGACATCCGAGGCTCGTGGACGTTGTAACTAAATTCAAAAAGGTGTGCCAATGTCGGCACCGTCACCGGTTATTACTGTTAAACGTGTAAATTACAAAAAAAAAAAAAAAAAAACGTTCTGCGGAAGAAAAATTAACACATTAATCGTTTGTAGCTAATCTTCTTTCAAGGACACTCGAAACCAGAATCGAGCTTTAGCATGTCTGTTGTATACACTACTGAGAACGGCGAACAAAGTGTTTTTTCCTGATACAGTTTTATCACTTCCCTGCAGAACGTTCCTAAAAATACATAAAAAATTAACGAAAGCTATGATTAAAAAAAAAATCTAACCATTACCAGATATTCAAAGCTTACATGCTATCAATTGATCGCTTCTAATCTCATATAACTCTAATGTGTAACAATAAATAATGTCATATAACTATAATAAAGTCGTTAGT